>NC_057803.1:552750745-552822495 GCF_018294505.1 Triticum aestivum | reverse complement strand
AGGGGGAGTGATTCTGAGTGTGTGAGTGTGGATCGCGGAGAGGAGCGTACATGGGGGTGGAGATAGCTAGTTTTAGCAGTAGCGCTCTAAAGGCAAAGGCGCTAGTGCTGAACTACCTATCAGTAGCGCGGTTCCAGTAAATGCGCTGCTGCTAGAACTAGCTTCGCGGTGGGGTCGTGGGAATTGTAGCAGTAGTGCGGCTTAGAGGAGGCGCGCTGCTGATATGTCTATTTTAGCAGCGCGTATTGACGCAGCGCGCTATTGCTACATTGCAGCAGCGGATTATTTTAAAACTCGCTGCTGGTAAGATCCTGTGTATAAGCTTTTCCCTAGTAGTGTCTTCTTGGACAGCGGAGATTTTCTCAATAAGTGCATTAATATCGTAATTGTATTCATAATTCTCATAACAATATTAAGGATAGCTAAATTTTCAGGTCTATAAACCGAATCATCAAAGTCTTCAAACTCTTTAAACATAGATTCAATTTCATAAGCACCCATAAAAGCAACAAATTCTTCTATTTGTTCCACATCATAGTAATCATATATACCATTAGCATAAGAAGCTATGGTTTTATTATCATTAAATTCACATGAAAAGGGAAGGTGTGGAGCCATCATCCTAGAGCAACAAGTATAATCATACAAGTATAATCATATCTCAAGCATAGTTGCCTAGCATACCAATTCAATATATGAATTTGATCCCATAATAGTTTCCCTTTTTGTGTCAAGCGGTAATCCCTAAAGTATTCATGTTGATCCAACGTTACTCCCATTACATAATTGAATGGGGTTTTCTCAGGATTATTAAAGTAGTACATAATATCTTTCACATAACTAGCATCGAGGGTTTTAGGAGGTTCCCCATCTCCATGAGCAGAAAGTACACCTAATTTTTTTGATATTTCGTGTTCCATATCCATAAATAAAGATAAAGAATAACTAAGAACAAAAAATAAAAATTACTTAGTGATAAAGCAAACAAGCACACACGGGAATATTCACCCCACGCAATTGCTCCCCGGCAACGGCGCCAGAAAAAGGTCTTGATAACCCACAAGTATAGGGGATCGCAATAGTTTTCGATAAGTAAGAGTGTCGAACCCAACGAGGAGCTAAAGGCAGAACAAATATTCCCTCAAGTTCTATCGACCACCGATACAACTCTACGCATGCTTGATGTTCGCTTTAGCTAGAACAAGTATGGAACTAGAAGTACTTTGTAGGTGTTGTTGGATATGTTAGCAAGATAATAAATGGCAAGTAAATAAAAAGTAGGGGCTGTTTAGATAAAGACAACTAAATTAGTTTTAGTAGAGAGCTTGTTGTTACGAGAAAGTTATTTGTCCCTAGGCAATCGAGAACTAGACCGATAATCATTATTGCAATTTTATATGAGGGAGAGGCATAAGCTAACATACTTTCTCTACTTGGATCATATGCACTTATGATTGGAACTCTAGCAAGCATCCGCAAATACTAAAGATCATTAAGGTAAAACCCAACCATAGCATTAAAGCATCAAGTCCTCTTTATCCCATACGCAACAACCCCCTTACTCGGGTTTGTGTTTCAGTCACTCACGCAACCCACTATAAGCGAATCATGAACGTATTGCAACACCCTACAGCGGGGATCCCTCACGCTTGTGCGACACGGAGAGCACCATAGGACAGCACCAATAATAAAACATGCAACTCAAACCAATCTTGATCATCAAATAGCCCATAGGACAAAACGGATCTACTCAAACATCATAGGATAGCCATACATCATTGGGAAATAATATATAGCGTGGGGCACCATGTTTAAGTAGATATTACAGCGGGTAAGAGAGCAGTTACACCGCTGCATAGAGGGGGGAAGAGTTGGTGATGATGGCAGTGAAGTTGTTGGTGAAGATTGCGGTGATGATGATGGCCCCCCGGTGGCACTCCGATGCCACTGGAAGCGAGGGGGAGAGAGCCCCCCTCCTTCTTCTTCTTCCTTGACCTCCTCCCTAGATGGGAGAAGGGTTTTCCCTCTAGTCCATGGCCTCCATGGCGTGGGAGGGGCGAGAGCCCCTCCGAGATTGGATCTGTCTCTCAGTCTCTCTCTGTTTCTGCGTTCTCAGATTCTACCCTTTCACCGTTTTATATATTCCCGGATATCCGTAACTCCGATTGGGCTGAAATTTTAACACGGTCTCTATCCGAATATTAGCTTTCTTGCGGCGAAAGAAGGGAATCAACTGCCTTACGGGGTGGCCACGAGGGTCAGGGGCGCGCCTGCCCCCTAGGGTGCGCCCCCTGCCTCATGGCCCCCTCGGGCATCGTCTCGCATGGATTTTTCTTCCCCAAAATCATATATATTCCAAAAAAATCTCCGTCAGTTTTTATCCCGTTTGGACTCTGTTTGATATGGATATTCAGCGAAACAAAAAACATGCAACAAACAGGAACTGGCACTGGGCACTGGATCAATATGTTAGTCCCAAAAATAGTATAAAAAGTTGCCAAAAGTATATGAAAGTTGTAGAATATTGGCATGGAACAATCAAAAATTATAGATACGACGGAGACGTATCAGCTGGTCATTGAAAGAACATGCGGTGCCCCCATGTTTGGTTTTGGTAATTGATGACAATCTCTATGGACTAATGGTTGCCTTGAGTTATATTTGAAGGGTTTTTCCATATGCTTTTCTTGGGGTCCATTTGGTGCTATTAAGGAATTATCCAAAGATTGGTCTTGTGAGTGTTGAGCTTATTGCAAGCATGTCTTGAAGGAGAAGTGTGTGTGATCATTCATGTTTACCTTCAAGACATCATCCAAATGAAGAGAGTTGGAAAGATTCAAGGTTGATCAAGACTAAGTCAAAGAGTGAATCAAATTGATCAACACACAAAGCGTAGAAGATGTACCGAGAGGGATCACATGATCGCATGGTAAGGTATTCATTGTCCTTTATGCTTTGTGTACTAACCCATGGTCTATGGGAGAGTTCTATGTGGGGTTAGGTATGTTTCCATGGGCTAGCGTCAAGAGGAAGATATTATACAACCCATGGAGGATGACATCAAGTGGTGGTCGTCATCAAGTTTGCGGTGTGCAAGTTCAAGCGGAGCATCACGAAGAGATCAAGTGCTTGAAGCTTGCCGTACATTGTGGTGACAATGGACTTGTGAAGATGTGCCGAAGAGTGGCTCACCCATAGTGGAGTATGGGGGAGCAATCTACTAGTCTTCACCAAGCCAACACAATCAAGAAAGGTGGTCTAGCTTGAGGGAGTCAAGATCATCATCATCAAGTGGACTATGTGCAAGGCAAAGGTTTGCCCTTGATAGGTTTTCCATTTTACCAGTCTCATGGTAGTTGTGGGAGGCCGGGTGAGGGAGTCCTGGATTAGGGGGTGTTCGTATAGTCGGACTATACCTTCAGCCGGACTCCCGGACTATGAAGATACAAGATTGAAGACTTCGTCCCATGTTCGGAAGGGACTTTCCTTGGCGTGGAAGGAAAGCTTGGCGATAAGGATATGCAGATCTCCTACCATGGTAACTGACTTTGTGTAACCCTAACCCTCTCTGGTGTCTATATAAACCGAAGGGTTTTAGTCCGTAGGATAACATACACACCAACAATCATACCATAGGCTAGCTTCTAGGGTTTAGCCTCTCCGATCTCGTGGTAGATCTACTCTTGTACTACCCATATCATCAATATTAATCAAGCAGGACGTAGGGTTTTACCTCCATCGAGAGGGCCCGAACCTGGGTAAAACTTCGTGTCCCTTGCCTCCTGTTATCATCCGGCCTAGACGCACAGTTCGGGACCCCCTACTCGAGATCCGCTGGTTTTGACACCAACATTGGTGCTTTCATTGAGAGTTCCGCTGTGTCGTCGCCGTCAGGAAGGATGTCTCGCCCCATCTTTAAAGAAGACACCGTTGCTAAGGGAGCTTTGGCTGTCGGCCAAACCCTCCGGCTAGGTGGTTTTCTTATGACCGCATGTTCGGCTTCTGCGCCGACGATGACCTCTCAAGCCATCGAAAACAATCTTCATGTCAGCTCGGAACTTGCCGAGCAGTTAGATCCAATGGAGCTCTCCTCCATAAATGAGCTCTTGGGTCGCTTCGCCGCCCTGGGAGAAACTAGGATTACGGCCAGATTGGGCCGAAACCCGATCTGAGAGAGATTAACTCTCCCCAAGTCACCCATCACGTTGCCGTGGTAGAGGCACAGTGTGGCGACCCTTCATCTATCTTAAGGACTCGCTACGTCCGGATTCCCAATCCCTCCAAGCCGGATACCCACGGAGGGGAGGATATCACTCAAGACCTGAACTTAGAATCAGGCGACGGGCTGGATTCATTGGACAACATCTAGGAATCCAAATTTTCGGGTTCAGAAATTCCTCGGCCTCTAAGCCTCAGATGGGGTGGGGCTTCGGATTTAATTCCACCCACCCACCCCAACATAAGCGATCTATCCAAAATCAGGCAAGAACCCGATGAAACAGTACATCACTACTGGGCCAGATTCCTCCTGGTTAAGAACAGGCTAAGGGACTGCCGTGAGGAAGACGCAATCTCAATCTTCTGCAATAATTGCACAGACAAGGGAATACTCAACGCCATAAGTCGCCGTGATATTACAAGCTTCGCTGACTTGGCGTCCATTGTACGAAAGTACTATGCGATGGAAAGTGCCTGGAAAAACGAAATAAAATTTTGGGACAATCCGGCCCTGAATACAAACCCAGTCCGAAATAAAAGGGTGGATCATCACCAGACACCCGGATCAAGCACTAAAAAGCAAAAACCCTCTACATGGCATGGAACCGTACTAGAAGGATGGCTTAATGGACCCTGTAAAATTCACAGTACAGAGGACGCCACACCAACCCACAGCCTTAGAGCACGTTGGATACTCCGGCAGGTGGCCAAAATTGGCGAAAATCTCCTAATTCTGGAGGCCACAGAAAGCCACCCCAGAGACACCAATATGGTATTAACAGTCTTCGAGACTTTCGCATCAAATAATATGCGAAAAAGGACACTCCGTAGCCTTGCCGAAGTCTACGAAGTAGCCTTGCCGGTGTCAAAACCTGCGGATCTCGGGTAGGGGGTCCCGAACTGTGCGTCTAGGCCGGATGGTAATAGGAGGCAAGGGACACGAAGTTTTACCCAGGTTCGGGCCCTCTTGATGGAGGTAAAACCCTACGTCCTGCTTGATTAATATTGATGATATGGGTAGTACAAGAGTTGATCTACCACAAGATCAGAGAGGCTAAACCCTAGAAGCTAGCCTATGGTATGATTGTAGTTGTGTATGTTGTCCTATGGACTAAAACCCTCCGGTTTATATAGACACCGGAGAGGGTTAGGATTACACAAAGTCGGTTACAATGGTAGGAGATCTACATATCCGTATCGCCAAGCTTGCCTTCCACGCCAAGGAAAGTCCCTTCCAGACACGGGACGAAGTCTTCAATCTTGTATCTTCATAGTCCAGGAGTCCGGCTGAAGGTATAGTCCGGCTATCCGAACACCCCCTAATCCAGGACTCCATCAGTAGCCCCTGAACCAGGCTTCAATGACAACGAGTCCGGCGCGTAGATTGTCTTCGGCATTGCAAGGCGGGTTCCTCCTCCAAGTACTTCATAGAAGATTTTGAACACAAAGATAGTGTCCGGCTCTGCAAAATAAGTGTCCACATATTGCCATAGAGAGAATAATATTTACAAAAATCTAATCTGCTGATGTATTCCATAGTGTGACACACCACGGCCAAGCCTTTATCCGAGTCGTTTTATTACCCCACCTCAGCGCGTCATGCGAGGCGGTTTCCTTGGCACGTTTGTTAAAGCAGAGATCGTGTCCCCTTATTCCAGGATTCTCATCAATACGGGCGTGGGTAACCCAACCGCGCCATTGATTACGGCGCTTGAAGATAAGCGAGTTTTACCAGGCTGGTGGGGACACGTAGTTGCGTCCACCCATATAAGGGGATAAGGATCCACCTTTTCACCTAGGCCTTCTTCCTCCTTTGCCTATCCTGTCTCGCGCACTCGAGCTCCAACGCCCAAGTCTGCACTCCCCACTTCAACATTCTCCGGCCATGTCCGGAGCAGGAGGCAAGTGGATGGTCTCCTCCGTTACGGAGGGACACATAAAAAACTAAGGAAGGCCGGATACTTGTCTAACGACATCGCGTACCGGCTTCCCAAAAAGGGGCAGCTCATCCCCACCCCTAGGCCCCATAAGAGGGTGGTGTTCCTTCCCCATTTCCTTTGCGGACTGGGCTTCCCTCTTCACCCATTTGTCCTGGGGCTCATGTTCTACTATGGCCTGGATTTCCACGATCTGGCCCCGAACTTTGTCCTCAACAACTCGACGTTTATCGTCATGTGCGAGGCTTTCCTCCGCATCCTCCCCCATTTCGGCCGATGGCTCAAGACTTTCAATGTCAAGCTGAAGGTGGTGCGCGGAAACCAAGCGGAGTGCGGAGGTGCCATGGTGGGCAAGATGCCCAACGTCTCATGGCTCGAGGGCTCCTTTTTGGAGACCCTGAAGGGGTGGCAATCGGGGTGGTTTTATATCACGGAGCCGCGCGACCCCGAATGGGTCGCAGCCCCCGAGTTCCGATTCGGACCCCCTACGCGGCTCACCTCCTGGAAGGAGATGGGCCTGTCGTGGGGTAAAAAAGGAGAGCTGACCGGACTCCATACATGCATCCAAACCCTGGTGGACAAGAATCTCAAACTTGTCAACATAGTCTAGGTTATGCTCATCCGCCTGATCCTCCCGTGTCAACAACGGGGTTTCAACCTGTGGGAGTTCGACCCGGCGCGGCACTGAACTCTGAGAAGGCTCTTCGACACGACGTACGAAGATGCCTGGAAGGTGCTTTTCAAGGGCTCTGAGGCCCCCGCATCCGCTTCCGAGGATCGTGGATTCAGTACACAGCGCCACGCTCATGCGGTAAGCTATTTTTTTCCTTTTACAGAGTATCAGTTTTCATAGTTTGACTCCATGCGGGATCTAAGCTCCCTTACCTTTGACAGGATTGGCAGAAGACGTCCGGACAGATCAACTATCCGGCTCCTTTGCACGAAGGCCCAGCGGACGCTCGCTTGGCAAAGCTGCTGGTTCCGGCACCCTATGTGGTGCCGGAGAAGAGGGCCGCAAAAAAGGCCACGGGGACTCGAAAGAGTGCCCGGCGCCAGGAGGTGTCGGATCCATCATCCAGCGGTTCCGAGGCCCATTCCTCCCGTGAAGACGAGGAGGAAGAAGAAGAGACCTCTCCCCCTCCAGCGGGAGGAGAGAAGAAAAGGAAGGCCGCCCTCTCTAGGGAGGCCTAAGGGTCCAAGAAGGGGAAAACCCTTCCTCCGGACTACTCCACCGACGCCGACAACGGCGAAGAGGAGTGGCCACTCAGGGCCAAGCCCCTGGCAAAATCGTAAGTATCCGGATGCCAGAGTAATTCATAGCATTCGTTTATTGCACAGCTTTCCCTTATGTCGAATATGTTTATGCAGCCCACCCAAAGACCGGCTCGATGCGTCGTCGAGCGGCTCACTAGACTCGTCGGATGTGAACTCGCTTCCGACGGCTTCCTCCCCCCGCCCTACGGACGACACCGAAGTGTTGTCTCAACAGGTTCCAAGCCGGGAGGAAGTGGTCCTGGAGGCGCCGCAAGGCAACTTCCCGGACTCCAGGAGTAAAGGGGATAAAACACCCCCAGGGCTCCAAGTCTGGCTCAAGGCCGGACACCGCTCCGGAACCTTCAAAGGTTCCAGAGTCCGGCGGGCGACCTCCTTCCAAGAGGAGCAAGCCCACCATGCCGATGACCCCCGTCTAACCGGAGGCGCCGGACAATCTGTTGGAGGCGCTCCAAGGCGCCTCCATCGACGAGGAGCACCGCACCATTATGAGTGCGGTGGTACGGAAGGTTCAGTCCGCCAAGAGCGGACTGACTGAAGCTTGTACTAGCCTTTTAACAGGCTTTGAGGTAAGTAAATAATGTGTAAATAATATTACCGCATAGACAGTAGCCCCTGATGCTCTGTTTGGCGTTCGGAAAGAAAAGCCGAATAGAGGATCAAATAAAATTCGCAGGAGTCTAACAAAAAGGAGTCAATATGCGTATGCAGGCTTCCCTGCTGGCGTCCGCCGTGCTGACTGCGGAAGTGGACACGCTAAACCAGAGCCTCGAGCATTCTGAGCAAGAGCTCGGGCGTGCCAAGAAGCAGCTCGAGGACAATGAAGGTAAGAAATACCTTGTTTAAATATATATAAAAAGGTGCAATTGCAAAAAATGATAGGATTATCGTGGGTATTGTAGGGGCCACGTCTGAGCTGGCGACCCTTAAGCAAGCGCTGGTCGAGGCCGAGAAGAGGGCAACCACGGAGCTCACCGAGCGGGAGAAGTACGAGGCCCAGGTTGGCAAGGTACAACAAGAGCTCCAGGTTCTTATGAAAAAACATGAGAGTTTGGAGCTTGACTCAAAGACGCGAGCGTCTGAGCTCGCGGCGGCTATTAAAAATGCCAAGTCTGCCAAGGCCAAATCCCAGAAGACCCTCCGGGAGTTGGATGAGGTGAAGAAGATAGCGGCGGGTAAGGCATTCTTTATGCAAAGCAAACATATAAACATGAGTTACTTGTTACTTACCCGAATCCGGAGCTCTCCAGGAGCGTTTTCAGATCTTCCCCGGAGTGTATCCGATGCCGCCGCATTCTATCGAGCCGAGGAGGGTAGCTCGACAGAGAAGGTGTTCTGGTCTCAGTACGCTGAGGCCGGACACCCCATGCCCCTGAGCGACCAGCTGAAGCAACTGGTCAAGCTCCACAAGGTGGCCGAACAGGCCATGAAGGGCCTCATAGTTCGGCTGTGGCCTGGAGAGGCTCTGCCTGGGAGCTATTTCGGGCTGGTGCGGCGGCTGGTGGAGGCCTGTCCAAGGCTCGAAGTCATCAAGCGCTCCGTCTGTATTGAAGGTGCCCGTAGGGCTCTTGCTCGTGCTAAGGTGCACTAGGGCAAGCTGGATGCTGAGAAGCTTGTGAAGGACGGGCCACCGCCGGGGAAAGAGCATCTCAAGCCCGAGAATTATTATAAGGATGTTCTGAAGGGTGCCTGCCTTGTGGCGGATGAATGTTCCAAGGATGTATTTTTTGAGTAAAACTCGCTCGTTTTGTCCTGTGCGCTGAAAACTTTGTTCATATGCGCTAAGCAATGCTATTGGAATTTAAAATATTACCTTCTGTGCGGCTGTTTATCAATACTGAGAGATGGCGAGTCGTCGGCTTCTGCCCCCGTACCGCTAGTGCTAGGGTGTTCGGGGATAAACTTGAGCGCTCTTTTCCCATGTTTGAGTCCTTTGAGGGAGGCGCTCAGCCCAATGAACAAGGCAATCGGACTATAATGCATGAACACTCTCACTTAGCCATAGAATTCTATAATTTTAAATTTCGGTGAAGCCCCTAGTATTCGGAAGACTGAGTTCGGGGCGCTATCCACGCCTTGGCCGGACAGAGCCGACTCCCCACTCTAAGCGGCATAAGTCTTTAGGGACTTGAAAAACCTCTCGAACAGCGACCAGCTCTCGCTTCATCATGACGGTCAGTTTTAGCTTTCTCCACTGAGGTGCTCGACCCAGCTCAACTGGGGCACAATTGCAGTGGTTCTCCTAGTGCTACCTTAGCCGATATAGCGGAACGTAAGGCACCAAAACATAGGAGCCGGGGAAACCCAACTATTGACCCAAGACATGATTCGGAGCTGATGCATATAATGCTATAAGTTTGGGGTGCCGCACTTGTTAAAGTGTTCAGACTTCTCACACCATGTTGAGGGGTACTGAAGCCCCTGGTGTATTTCGGCCGTATCAAAGTGTACGGGTGCAACATGTCGTTAAGGAACATATATAAAAAAGTAAATGCAAAAATAGACAAAATTTATGCATTGTTTATTAAAGAGGGCTGCGATCAAAGCAGAACGATACAAATAATGCGATAAGCAAAAGGTTGGACTATTTAACATGTCCATTCCAGGGGCAAGCTGCGGAATAGTATGCGAAACAGGTCGAAAGCACAAGTGCTCCCTAGGTGGTTTTGATAATTGATGACAACATATCTCTTGTTGGACTAACATTTCTATCTAGCATGTTTCAGATAAGTTCAACAATGGAGTGGCATGGACTAAAGGTTGTGGGAACTTCTTCAAGATGCTAAGGACAAAGGATTGGCGAAAGCTTCAAGCTCAAGACTCTTCATTTTACATTTTAGTGATCCAAGATCACATTGAGTCCATAGGAAAAGCCAATACTATCAAGGAGGTATGAGGTGTTGCTTAATGAGCCTCTTGCTTCATGTGCTTAATGATATGCTCCAAAATCCTCAGCTACTTTCCCACTTCCACATATGACCTAAACCCAAAGCCAAACTCGGACCTACCGATTATTCCTATCCGGTGCCACCGAGTTTCACCTGTCATAGCCACTGCCAGAAACCCTAATCAGTTCGGTCTCACCGATGGGATCTCGGTCTCACCGAGATGGGCTTGCAAACTCTCTGTTACCTATTGCAATATTTTCGGTCCCACCGAGATATGAAATCGGCCCCACCGAGTTTGCTTGGCCAACTCTCTGTTTCATTTATTACCCAAATCGGTCCCACCGAGTTTGAGTAATTGGTCAAACCAAGTTTTGGATTTACCCTAACCCTAGCACATCGGTCCCACCGAGTTGATCCAGTCGGTCCCACCGAAAATCTCTAACGGTCACTAGGTTTACCTTTTTGGTCCAACCGAGTTTGTTGATTCGGTCCCACCGAGATTGGAAAATTGTGTGTAACGGTTGGATTTTGTGTGGAGGCTATATATACCCCTCCACCTCCTCTTCATTCGTGGAGAGAGCCATCAGACTAAGCCTACACTTCCAGCATCCTATTTTTGAGAGAGAACTACCTACTCATGTGTTGAGGCCAAGATATTCCATTCCTACCATATGAATCTTGATCTCTAGCTTTCCCCAAGTTGCTTTCAACTCAAACCTTCTTTCCACCAGATCCAAATCCTATGAGAGAGAGTTGAGTGTTGGGGAGACTATCATTTGAAGCACAAGAGCAAGGAGTTCATTACCTACACACCATTTGTTACTTCTTGGAGAGTGGTGTCTCCTAGATTGGCTAGGTGTTACTTGGGAGCCTCCGACAAGATTGTGGAGTTGAACCAAGGAGTTTGTAAGGGCAAGGAGATTGCCTACTTCGTGAAGATCTACCGCTAGTGAGGCAAGTCCTTCGTGGGCGATGGCCATGGTGGGATAGACAAGGTTGCTTCTTCGTGGACCCTTCGTGGGTGGTTGCTTCTTCGTGGACCCTTCGTGGGTGGAGCCCTCCGTGGACTCGCGCAACCATTACCCTTCGTGGGTGGAGCCCTCCGTGGACTCGCGCAACCGTTACCCTTCGTGGGTTGAAGTCTCCATCAACGTGGATGTAGGATAGCACCACCTATCCAAACCACGGGAAAAACATCCGTGTCTCCAATTGCGTTTGAATTCTCCAAACCCTTCCCTTTACATTCTTGCAAGTTGCATGCTTTATTTTCTGCTGCCTATACACTCTTTGCATGCTTGCTTGATATGTATTATGAATGTTGAAATTATGCCTAAACTCCACTTAAATCGATAAAGCTTAAAAATTGCAACTTTAGCATTAAGTGTCTAATCACCCCCCCCTCTAGACACATCTACTTCAAGATCCTACAAGTGGTATCAGAGGTTTGGTCTCCATTGCCTTGGTTTAATCACCATTGGAGGAAGATGGATGTGTCTACCTTAGGGAGTCTTAGACATAGAGTGCCTATTCTTGATGGAGAGTATTTTCATGAGTGGAAAAATGAGATGCTTGTAATTTTCAATCAATATCATTTGAACAAGTATATTGCTAGCCCTTGTGCACCTCATATTGATCCTTTGAATCCTACCCTAGATGAAGATATTGACATGATTCGCAATCTTAGAACTATTGAGCTCATCATTAGAGGATTGCCCAAAAATTTGATTGCTAGTTTGCCTACTCCTAATTATGCCTATACTATATGGAAATTTCTTGAGGAACGATTTCCCGATCATTCCTTGAAAACTTTGGATGAAATTCTCCATAAATCTATTGCCTTGAGTAAGATGAACTCTAGTGATCCTAGTTTTGGTAACTGTCTATTTGAACTTACCAATCTTAATCATGCTAAAGGAGATGTTGGAATCATTAGTGATATCATATTCGAAGCTATAAGAATTCATAAAGGTGACCACTTTGATGATCATTTATCTAATGAATTACCCTCTCTAGAAAATGATGAGTCACAAGATCATGGTGAACATGGATACTATGATGATGATGATGATAGTGACTTCGATCTTGATGATGCAATGAGACATTTTGGTCTTATGGCAAATCTTCGGAGATATGAGTCAGGAGGAAAGGAATGGGTTCTTGATAGTGGATGTACTGATCATATGACCGGAGATGAAGAGATGTTCCGTGAGCTTGTTGAAAATGACGGCCCTCGAAAATATGTCACCTTTGGTGATAATTCAAAGGGTAAAGTTGTTGGCCTTGGTAAGGTGGCCATCTCACATGATAGTTCCATTCAAAATGTCATGCTCGTTGAATCTCTTGGCTACAACTTACTTTCAGTATCTAGACTTGCTGATTTCGGTTTGAATGTCCTATTTACTGAGGTAGAGTGCCAAGTATTTCGTTGAGACAATCATAAAATGGTCTTTACCGGTATGCGTAGAGGTGATCTTTACATTGTCAATTTCTCAAAAAAGGCACAACCTAAAACTTGCTTTATTGCTAAATCCTCAAAAGGTTGGTTATGGCATAGACGACTAGGTCACATTGGCATGAGAAACCTTGACAAGCTTATTAAAGGAAATCATATCCTTGGAGTTAACGATGTCATATTTGATAAGGATAGACTTTGCAGTGCTTGTCAAGCAGGTAAACAGGTTGGAGGAAGACATCCCGTGAAGAACATCATGACCACAAGGAGGCCACTCGAGCTACTTCATATGGATCTTTTTGGTCCCAACGCCTACAAGAGTCTCGGTGGAAATTCTTTTGGTCTAGTTATAGTTGATGATTTTTCAAGATTTACGTGGGTGTTCTTTCTTAATGACAAGTCGCAGGTCCAGAAGATCTTCAGAAACTTCGCTAGGAAGGCCCAAAATCAGTTTGACGTGAAGATCAAGAAGGTTCGGAGTGACAACGGAATGGAGTCCAAGAACGCAAATGTGGACACCTTTCTTGACGAAGAAGGGATTATACACGAGTTCTCGGCTACGTACACACCTCAACAAAATGGAGTTGTTGAGAGGAAGAACCGGACGCTCATCGAAATGGCAAGAACGATGCTTGATGAATACAAGACGCGGAAGCACTTTTGGGCAGAAGCGGTTGAGACAGCTTGTCACGCAACAAATCTCTTATATCTTCACAAGCTACTCGGCAAGACGGCATACGAGCTTCTCACCGGTAACAAACCCCAAGTTGGATACTTTCGGGTATTCGGCTCAAAGTGCTACATTCTTGATAAGCATCGTCGTTCAAAGTTTGCTCCTAAATCTCATGAAGGTTTCCTACTTGGTTATGGCTCAAACTCTCACACTTACCGTGTCTACAACAATTTCACCCGAAAGGTTGAAGAGACGGTAGATGTGAAGTTTGATGAATATAATGGCTCGCAAGTAGAGCAATTGCCAATTGATGTAGGAGACAAAGACCCTTCAGAAGCAATCCAAGACTTGTCCATTGGCAAAATTCGTCCAACGGAGGTGAAGGAGAGTACTTCATCCGTCCAAGTGGAAGCTTCTACTTCATGACAAAGTGAACCAAGAATTGACACGGAAGCATCCACAAGTGGGACACACCAAGATGAAGAAAACGAGGAAATACATCAAGACAAACATCAACAACCACCTTCTCCACCACGACAAGAGAACGACAACGTCAACAATGAAGAAGACCAAGAATAAGAACAAGATGAAGAAGATGTTCGACAAAGACCCAAGCAAAAGCTCTCACGAGTTCAAGCAAGAATTGCCAAAGATCATGCAGTCGAGCAAATCTTAAATGATATACAAACCGGGAGAATCACTCACTCAAAGACTCGTTTAGCTAACTTTTGTGAAAACTATTCATTCATCTCTAGCATTGAACCTATGAAGGTTGAAGAAGCATTGGAAGATCTGGATTGGATAAACTCTATGCATGAAGAGATACACAACTTTGAGAGAAACCAAGTTTGGACATTAGTTGAGAAGCCCGACAACAACCACAACATCATTGGTACCAAATGGGTGTTTCGCAACAAGCAAGATGAAGATGGACAAGTGATTCGCAACAAAGCACGTCTCGTCGCCCAAGGATACACACAAGTCGAAGGTATGGACTATGGTGAGACATATGCTCCCGTTGCTAGACTTGAGTCCATTCGCATCTTACTTGCCTATGCTAATCACCATAATATCACCTTGTACCAAATGGACATCAAAAGTGCTTTTCTAAATGGTGAAATAGAGGAGGAAGTTTATGTCAAACAACCTCCCGGTTTTATCAATCCTAAGAAACCAAATCATGTTTACAAACTTCACAAAGCTCTTTATGGTCTTAAACAAGCTCCTAGAGCATGGTATAAATGCTTGACCAAGTTCCTTACTACAAATGGTTTTGAAATTGGTAAAATTGATTCTACTCTTTTTACTAAAAGGGTTAATGGAGAACTATTTGTATGCCAAATTTATGTTGATGATATCATATTTGGTTCAACTAACCCTCTCTTTAGTGAAAAGTTTGGAAAGCTAATGTCAGAGAAGTTTGAGATGTCTATGATGAGTGAACTCAAATTCTTTCTCGGTTTGCAAATCAAGCAAACTAAGGAAGGTACATTTGTCTCTCAAACAAAGTACACCAAGGACTTATTCAAGAAGTTCAATATGCAAGAATGCAAAGGTATGTCTACACCCATGCCTACTAGTGGACATAATGATTTGACCAAAGATGGTGAACCGGTTGATCAAAAGGTTTATCGCTCTATGATTGGTTCATTGTTATACCTATGTGCTTCACTCCCGATATTATGCTAAGTGTGTGCATGTGTGCACGATATCAAGCTGCTCCTAAAGAATGTCATCTTAAGGTTGTGAAAATGATAGTGAGATATTTAATCCATACACCAAATTTTGGCATTTGGTATCCTAAGAGGTCTTCTTTTGATCTTGTTGGCTATTCCGACTCGGATTATGCCGGAGATAAGGTTGATAGAAAGTCCACTTCGGGTACTTGTCAATTTCTTGGTAGATCTCTTGTGTCTTGGTCTTCCAAGAAACAAAACTCGGTATCCTTATCCACCACTGAAGCGGAATACATTGCCGCTGGTTCATGTTGTGCTCAATTACTTTGGATGACCCAAACTCTTAAAGATTATGGGATCTATGTGAAACATGTTCCACTACTTTGTGACAATGAAAGTGCTATCAAAATTGGTCATAATCCTGTACAACATTCTCGAACTAAGCATATTGAAGTTCGTCATCATTTCATTCGAGATCATGTTGCTAAGGGCGACATTGATCTTAAGCATGTTCGCACCGATAAGCAATTAGCGTATATATTTACTAAACCTCTTGATGAGAAAGTGTTTTGCAAGTTGAGAGGAGAATTGAACATCATTGATGCTTCGAACTTGGAGTAGAAACTCCATTGGATACATGCAAGACATGAGCTTATGACTAATCCATGATATATCTCTTATGATAACTATCTTATGTCTTGGATATATTTGCACCTTGCATGTTGTCTAACCCATGTAGGTGCTTGGTTGAATCTAATTCCATGAGATTGCGACTCACTCACATCTTGAGCAATCTCTACATCACCAAGACTCTACACAATGGTGGTTGAAGACAAGGAAGCACAAAACCATTCAAACATATCCTTTGACAAATTCTATGTTGAGCTTCATGATTGTCATTTTTGGATACACAAGTGCTCTTCCTTGCAAGAACTAACCCATGTAGGTAGATGAACTCAAACTCCAAGTGGTGCTCCCAACTCTTGATGAGCTACATCAACCTTGAGCACCCACACAAGTTCAACTACATGAGCAAGAACCACACCACCACCCAAGGTATGTTATTCCATCTTAGAGAAGCTTTACTCCAAGACATGAGTCAAAGCAACTCAACAAGATGTGAATACATCAAGATGCTTAAACGAAAAATGGTAACCCCATTTTGAGCTTAAACGATGAGTATGACCTATGATCAAGTGTTCTCACTTGACTCCTAAGTCAATATACTCTAACATAGGTGACTATGTCACCGCCCAACTCTAGATGAAGTTCTCTTGTGTTCTTTTTGTGTGTATCTCATGCATGTTTAGTTTCTTTCTCTTTTTCAAAACAAAAAAACTCCATCTAGATTTTTCAGTCTCTTCTCTTTCTTTCTGTTTATGTTCTGCATTTTCTGCATTTAATTCCTTGCAAATCCTTCAGGTAATTCATTGCAAATCTTTGTGAGATCCTACATGTCTAGTGAGCTGAGGTGACAAGTGTTTTTCTCTGTGTGAACTCGGTTTCACCGACTTGTAATTTTCGGTCCAACCGAATCTTTTCGGTGCCACCGAAACATACCACTCGGTGCCACCAACTTCGCAACAGGAAAAACAGTCTGCCACTTGTTCTATATTTCTTCTGATCCAGCTCTACTCAATGAATCTTGTCCTCTACAAGCATCACAGTTTTATCCATTGCTTTGTGCTGAGTCTCAAGGACCAAACCTATACGACGGATTCCAGAAAGCCCTTCTTGGAAATTGATGTCAAAGGGGGAGAGAGAGATCACATCAAAGCTTGTAGGAGAGAGAGATCACATCAAGGGAGAGAAAAAGTCTCAAGGACCAAACCTACAAGAGAGAAAGTATTAAGGGGGAGAGAGAGACTTCCAGGGGGAGAGAATACTCAAGGATCCCAGATGCTTGATGTTCAAGAGGAGAGATGCCTTTTTGGGGGAAAGACATGTATTTGCATTAAGTTCTATCCATTTGTATCTTTCAGCTCTGATTTTCTGTTCCCTATCTTCTCCCAATATCCCATGTAAGATTCAGGGGGAGCAAGACACCTAAGGGAAAGAAATCAGTCAAATTCATTGCATATCTTTATTCTTGGGGACATGTTGAATCCAATGTGGTACCTTGTACTCACTCTCTACATGTCATCCCAGTCTTGGTATTCTTGTGGTTTCTTTTGTTTGCTCTGGCTAGTGGATGTACCTGTGTTATCTAACTTTGTTTGTGCAGGTTCATTCCATCCTAAGCCAACTCAAGACCACAAGGTAAGTATATGCATCAAAATCATGAGTATGAGGAGTTCTTGCTTATGTACATACTGTTTGCAAGAAGGACTCATGAGCATGAAGGTATTTTCCTTGATAATCTTTTGCTCTGATGCATATGGCCAAGATACATGTAACACATTGCCTACTCTGTCATGGTTATGCTCTCACATGCCTCTATATTTCATATTTACATGAGTGCATACATGTAGGGGGAGCCTATGCTTGTTACATGTCCTTCCAAAGCTTTACTTGTTGTTCTTTATATCTTTATCTAAAGCTTTGATGTATGTTGCCATCAATTACCAAAAAGGGGGAGATTGAAAGCACAAGTGCTCCCTAGGTGGTTTTGATAATTGATGACAACATATCTCTTGTTGGACTAACATTTCTATCTAGCATGTTTCAGATAAGTTCAACAATGGAGTGGCATGGACTAAAGGTTGTGGGAACTCCTTCAAGATGCTAAGGACAAAGGATTGGCTAAAGCTTCAAGCTCAAGACTCTTCATTTTACATTTTAGTGATCCAAGATCACATTGAGTCCATAGGAAAAGCCAATACTATCAAGGAGGGATGAGGTGTTGCTTAATGAGCCTCTTGCTTCATGTGCTTAATGATATGCTCCAAAATCCTCAGCTACTTTCCCACTTCCACATATGACCTAAACCCAAAGCCAAACTCGGACCTACCGATTATTCCTATCCGGCGCCACCGAGTTTCACCTGTCATAGCCACTGCCAGAAACCCTAATCAGTTCGGTCTCACCGATGGGATCTCGGTCTCACCGAGATGGGCTTGCAAACTCTCTGTTACCTATTGCAATATTTTCGGTCCCACCGAGATATGCAATCGGCCCCACCGAGTTTGCTTGGCCAACTCTCTGTTTCACTTATTACCCAAATCGGTCCCACCGAGTTTGAGTAATCGGTCAAACCGAGTTTTGGATTTACCCTAACCCTAGCACATCGGTCCCACCGAGTTGATCCAGTCGGTCCCACCGAAAATCTCTAACGGTCACTAGGTTTACCTTTTCGGTCCGACCGAGTTTGTTGATTCGGTCCCACCGAGATTGGAAAACTGTGTGTAACGGTTGGATTTTGTGTGGAGGCTATATATACCCCTCCACCTCCTCTTCATTCGTGGAGAGAGCCATCAGACTAAGCCTACACTTCCAGCATCCTATTTCTGAGAGAGAACTACCTACTCATGTGTTGAGGCCAAGATATTCCATTCCTACCATATGAATCTTGATCTCTAGCTTTCCCCAAGTTGCTTTCCACTCAAACCTTCTTTCCACCAGATCCAAATCCTATGAGAGAGAGTTGAGTGTTGGGGAGACTATCATTTGAAGCACAAGAGCAAGGAGTTCATTACCTACACACCATTTGTTACTTCTTGGAGAGTGGTGTCTCCTAGATTGGCTAGGTGTTACTTGGGAGCCTCCGACAAGATTGTGGAGTTGAACCAAGGAGTTTGTAAGGGCAAGGAGATTGCCTACTTCGTGAAGATCTACCGCTAGTGAGGCAAGTCCTTCGTGGGCAATGGCCATGGTGGGATAGACAAGGTTGCTTCTTCGTGGACCCTTCGTGGGTGGTTGCTTCTTCGTGGACCCTTCGTGGGTGGAGCCCTCCGTGGACTCGCGCAACCATTACCCTTCGTGGGTGGAGCCCTCCGTGGACTCGCGCAACTGTTACCCTTCGTGGGTTGAAGTCTCCATCAACGTGGATGTAGGATAGCACCACCTATCCGAACCACGGGAAAAACATCCGTGTCTCCAATTGCGTTTGAATTCTCCAAACCCTTGCCTTTACATTCTTGCAAGTTGCATGCTTTATTTTCTGCTGCCTATACACTCTTTGCATGCTTGCTTGATATGTATTGTGAATGTTGAAATTATGCCTAAACTCCACTTAAACCGAAAAAGCTTAAAAATTGCAACTTTAGCATTAAGTGTCTAATCACCCCCCCTCTAGACACATCTACTTCAAGATCCTAAACAGGTATACTGCTCGTGATAGAGACCACCTGGGAGTTCCGTAATGCGGCGTAGCTTGTCTGCTTCCCTGGTTCTTGCATCGTTTGTGCGGCATTTGGACTGCCGAATAGGCCTTCCGAAGAATGGAGTCCTGAAAGTGAGAGAAAATTAAAAAATCGGTAGCCCCTGGTGCGGTTTAAGCCGTGCTTCGGGCATGCCGTGATGGTGCCCCTCCCCCTGTACCCATGGTATTTCTAGAGCGTAGTTATGTATGCGAAGTACTGGCGTCGCCTTTTGCTAGGGCTGGGGTTGGGGCCGCATTGCTATGCCTGCTCGGATCGTGCCAGGCGGTCTTGTTGTAGGTTATTCCAGGCGTGCTTGACGGTGTCCGGTCGTTTAGTGGCCGGGCTGGAGAACTGCCTAGAGAGGCTGCTTTGTACTTCCGATGCAAGGGCCGCCATGTGCTCCTCCGTTTGGAGGGAGCGTTCTGTGTTTCCATTGACTGTAATTACTCCGTGAGAGCCTGGCATCTTGAGCTTAAGGTATGCGTAGTGTGGTACCACATTGAACTTGGCGAATGCGGTTCGTCCGAGCAATGCGTGATAGCCACTTCGGAATGGGACTATGTCGAAGATTAACTCCTCACTTCGGAAATTATCCGGAGATCCGAAGACCACTTCAAGTGTGACTGAGCCTGTACATTTGGCCTCTACACCTGGTATGACGCCTTTAAAGGTCGTTTTGGTGGGCCTAATCCTCGAGGGATCTATGCCCATTTTCCGCACTGTATCCTGGTAAAGTAGGTTCAGGCTACTACCGCCGTCCATAAGGACTCTAGTGAGATGAAATCCGTCAATAATTGGGTCTAGAACCAATGTGGTGAATCCACCATGACGGGTGCTAGTGGGATGGTCCCTTCGATCAAAGGTGATCGGGCAGGAGGACCATGGGTTGAACTTTGGGGCGATTGGCTCTATCGTGTATACGTCCGTTAACGTGCGCTTCCGCTCCCTCTTGGGGATGTGGGTTGCGTATATCATGTTCACCGTTCGCACTTGTGGGGGAAAGCCCTTCTGTCCACTGTTGTTCGGCGGCCGGGGCTCTTCATCGTCATCGCTATGCAGCCCCTTGTCTGTATTTTCGGTGTTTAACTTGCCTGCCTGCTTGAACACCCAACAATCCCTGTTGGTGTGATTGGCTGGCTTTTCGGGGGTGCCATGTATCTGGCACAAGCGGTCGAGTATTCGGTCCAAACTGGACGGGCCCTTAGGATTTCTTTTGAATGGCTTTTTCCAATGACTGGATTTATAGCCTCTGAATCCAGCATTAACTGCCGTATCCTCAGTGTTGTCGCCGTTAATGAGGCGCTTCTGCTTGTTGCGACGCGACCTGTCACTACTGTCCCTAGTATCCAAATTACCAGGGTTCTTGGTCATGTTGTTGCTATGAGCAAGCCAGCTGTCTTCTCCCGCGCAAAAGAGGGTCATGAGTGTCGTGAGTGCTGCCATAGATTTCGGCTTTTCCTGTCCAAGGTGCCGGGCAAGCCACTCGTCACGGATATTGTGCTTGAAGGCTGCTAGGGCCTCAGCGTTCGGACAGTCGACTATTTGATTTTTCTTTGTTAGGAACCGTGTCCAGAATTGCCTGGCCGATTCCTCTGGCTGATGAATTATGTGACTTAGGTCATCGGTGTCTGGGGGTCGCACATAAGTGCCCTGGAAATTGTCGAGGAATGCGGCTTCCAGGTCCTCCCAACAACTGATTGATCCTGTTGGCAAGCTGTTAAGCCAATGCCGAGCTGGTCCTTTAAGCTTGAGTGGGAGGTATTTGATGGCGTGGAAATCATCGCCGCGGGCCATGTGGATATGAAGGAGATAATCCTCGATCCATACCGCAGGACCTGTTGTGCCATCATATGGTTCGATGTTTACGGGTTTGAAACCCTCGGGGATTTGGTGATCCATTATCTCGTCTGTGAAGCATAGTGGGTGTGCGGCGCCTCTATACTGGGCTATATCACGACGTATCTCCAATGAGCTTTGTCTATTGTGTTCGGCCCTGCCGAATTTGTGGCCGGCATGACGGTTACCATCTCGAGTCGTGGGGCGCCCCCGCGATCCATAGATCGATCTTGTTTGCCTTGCCTTGTCCTCCAACATATCTCGCAGGTCCGGCGCTTCCCGTGCTTTGGTACGGGGTGCGGCTTGAGTGGAGGGTCGAGAGGCCTCTCTGTCGCGGCCACGAGGTGGCCGATCGGCCGTATCGAGTGCAGGTGATGCAGGTTTAAATGCTTCCTCCTCTAGTCGGGGTAGCAGCCTGCGCTTTGGGTAGCTCTTGGAGGGGCATTCGAGTTTATGCTCTTCGGCCACAAGGACTTCAGTCCATCTATCGACTAGCGTTGCTATTTTTCCTTAAGGCTTCTTGCCGTGGCCATAAGCCTGCGTTGAAAACGCTCTTGCTCGACGGGATCGTCTGGCACGACAAATTCGTCGTCGTCGAGGCCTGCCTCTTCTTCGGAGGGAGGCATATAATTGTCGTCCTCGGCCTCTCTGTCTGCCGCTCTCTCATGAGGGCTGGCTTCTCCATCCTCCTGTGCTAAATCTTGCTGGAGGGCGTTTTCTTCGGCACTCTCCAGAGTATTATTGTCTCCTGTGCTGGAGTCACCGTATTTGTTTTGGCGGGATTTTGAGCGGCGCCGCTGACGCCGGTGTTTAGGCTGTTTCTTGGAGGGGTCATCCTCCGCTATTCCATCGCCATCTCCTTCTTTTGGGGTGTCCACCATGTATATGTCATATGACGAGGTGGCTTTCCAGGGCCCGATAGGAGCTGGTTCTTCATCGTCTCCTGCATCGGCGTCCATACCGTCGATGTCTTCGGAGTCGAAGTCGAGAATGTCGGTTAAATCGTCGACAGTGGCTACAAAGTGGGTGGTGGGTGGGCTTTGAATTTCTTCATCGTCCGTATCCCAACCCTGCTGACCATAGTCCGGCCAGGGCTCTCCTGATAAGGAGAGAGACTTCAGTGTCTTCAGAATATCGCCGAAAGGCGAGTGCTGAAAGATGTCCGCGGCAGTAAACTCCATGATCGGCGCCCGATCGAATTTGATCGGTAGGGGCGCGAGGGGTTCGGAGTTCAGAGAGGAGTCCGGCTCCTTGGAGTCATGAGTCTCGCGGAGTGCGGGGCTGGTGTTCGGCTTGATCACCGTTGGGATCGCAGCCCCCGAGGCGGTGTCCAACCACCCATCCTCGATCGGCGCAGTTGCTTCCGAATCAAGGGTCGAAGCCGATGCGGGTGCGGCCTCCAGGGCACTGTTCAGTGGCAGAACTAGATCATGCTTGTCGTGACAGTGCGGCGCGCTCGGCAGTGGCTCGAATCCGTCAAAGATCAAGTCCCCCGCGGATGTCGGCCGTGTAGTTTAAACTTCCAAATCTGACCTGACGGTCAGGGGCATAGCTTTCGATCTGCTCCAGATGGCCAAGTGAATTGGCCCGTAGTGCAAAGCCGCTGAAGACGAAGATCTGTCCGGGGAGGAAGGTCTCACCCTGGACTGCATCACTATTGATGATCATAGGAGCCATCAAGCCTGACGGCGACGACACAGAGGAACTCTCAATGAAAGCACCAATGTCGGTTTCAAAACCGGTGGATCTCGGGTAGGGGGTCCCGAACTGTGCGTCTAGGCCGGATGGTAACAGGAGGCAAGGGACACGAAGTTTTACCTAGGTTCGGGCCCTCTTGATGGAGGTAAAACCCTACGTCCTGCTTGATTAATATTGATGATATGGGTAGTACAAGAGTTGATCTACAACGAGATCAGAGAGGCTAAACCCTAGAAGCTATCCTATGGTATAATTGTAGTTGTGTATGTTGTCCTACGGACTAAAACCCTCTGGTTTATATAGACACCGGAGAGGGTTAGGGTTACACAAAGTCGGTTACAATGATAGGAGATCTACATATCCGTATCGCCAAGCTTGCCTTCCACGCCAAGGAAAGTCCCTTCCGGACACGGGACGAAGTCTTCAATCTTGTATCTTCATAGTCCAGGAGTCCGGCTGAAGGTATAGTCCGGCTATCGGAACACCCCCTAATCTAGGACTCCCTCACCTGGTTATAGGATCGATTGTCGTTCTTTCAAGGGGGGCTCTCGATGAGTAGCTTGATCATATCGTTCGTAGAGCGCTCAAACAATTGCATCCTTGCATCATCTTTATTGGTTCTTGTTTGGTTTTTCTCCTTGTGAGATTTGGAGCTTTTGGTCATCTTCATGACAAGCTCGAGTTCATCGAAAATGGAATTAATATGCATATTCTATGATGTTTTCGATGTTGGAGGTTATGCTGGTTCTTCTCGGTTGGAGGTTTCTCTCCTCTATATATTAGGCATACCTCCCCTACCTCTTCTCATTATAACCTTTTGCTGTTTGGATGCTACTCGTTGTCTTCTATCCAACAAGATTGAGTTTGCTCTATTCGGAGTTCATTTGCAAAAGTTGTGGCAGTTTCGGCTTTATTGCATCCTTTGTTTTCTCTGTTGTGTTCTTGAAAGCCTCAAGCGGTAGTATTGCTCTCTTGAGTGGTAGTACCACTTGTAAGCGGTAGTACCGTAGCCTTGTGCCGCGTGTAGTGCCGCTGCTTTTGGGGATGCATTTTTCGTGTCGGGTTTCGCGATAAGTGGTACTTCCTCTCCCCTCGAGCGGTAGTACCTCTTATAAGCGGTACTACCTCTCCCCCCGAGCGGTAGTACCTCTTATAAGCGGTACTACTGAAGGAAATATGCCCTAGAGGCAATAATAAAGTTATTATTTATTTCCTTATTTCATGATAAATGTTTATTATTCATGCTAGAATTGTATTAAACAGAGACATAATACATGTGTGAATACATAGACAAAAAGTGTGTCACTACTATGCCTCTACTTGACTAGCTCCTTGATCAAAGATGGTTATGTTTCCTAGCCATTGACATGAGTTGTCATTTGATTAACGGGATCACATCATTAGGAGAATGATGTGATTGACTTGACCCATTCCGTTAGCTTAGCACAAGATCGTTTAGTATTCTGCTATTGCCTTCTTCATGACTTATACATGTTCCTATGACTATGAGATTATGCAACTCCCGTTTACTGGAGGAACACTTTTTGTGCTACCAAACATCACAACATAACTAGGTGATTATAAAGGTCCTCTATAGGTGTCTCCAAAGGTACTTGTTGGGTTGGCGTATTTCGAGATCAGGATTTGTCACTCCGATTGTCGGAGAGGTATCTCTGGGCCCACTCGGTAATGCACATCACTATAAGCCTTGCAAGCATTGCAACTAATGAGTTAGTTGCAGAATGATGTATTATAGAACGAGTAAAGAGACTTGCCGGTAACGAGATTGAACTAGGTATTAAGATAGCGACGATCGAATCTCGGGCAAGTAACATACCGAGGACAAAGGGAACAACGTATGTTGTTATGCGGTTCGACCGATAACGATCTTCGTAGAATATGTAGGAGCCAATATGGGCATCCAGGTTCCGCTATTGGTTATTGACCAGAGAAGTGTTTCGGTCATGTCTACATAGTTCTCGAACCCGTAGGGTCCGCACGCTTAACGTTTGTTGACGATATAGTATTTATGAGTTATGTATGTTGGTAACCGAATGTTGTTCGGAGTTCCGGATAAGATCACGGACATGACGAGGAACTCCGGAATGGTCCGGAGATAAAGGTTGATATATGGGATACTAGTTTTTGGACTCTGAAAGGGTTTCAAAATTCACCGGAAGGGGTTCCGGATGTTTCCCGAAATGTTTGGGTACGAGAACACTTTATTTGGGCAAAAGGGGAAAGCCCACAAGGTTTTTGGAAAGCGCAAAAGGAAGTTTGGCGGAGTCCACAGGCCAGACGCCAGGGTCCCTGGCGTCTGGGTCCAGACGCCAGAAACCCTGGCGTCTGGCCCTGGAGTCCGAGAATGACTCTTGCCTTTCAGGTGAAACCGACTTTGTGGAGGCTTTTACTCCAAGTTTTGACCCCAAGGCTCAACATATAAATAGAGGGGTAGGTCTAGCACCCAAGACACATCAAGAAACACCAAGCCGTGTGCCGGCTACCCCGTCCCCTCTAGTTATCCTCCGTCATAGTTTTCGTAGTGCTTAGGCGAAGCCCTGCGGAGATTGTTCTTCACCAACACCGTCACCATGCCGTCGTGCTACCGGAACTCATATACTACTTCACCACTCTTGCTGGATCGAGAAGGCGAGGACGTCATCGAGCTGAACGTGTGCAGAACTCGGAGGTGCCGTGCTTTCGGTACTTGGATCGGTCGGATCGTGAAGACGTACGACTACATCAACCGCGTTGATATAACGCTTCCGCGAACGATCTACGAGGGTACGTAGACAACACTCTCCCCTCTCGTTGCTATGCATCACCATGATCATGCGTGTGCGTAGGATTTTTTTTGAAATTACTATGTTCCCCAACAGTGGCATTCGAGCCAGGTTTTATGCGTAGATGCTATATGCATGAGTAGACCACAAGTGAGTTGTGGGCGATATGAGTCATACTGCTTACCAGCATGTCATACTTTGGTTCGGCGGTATTGTTGGATGAAGCGGCCCAGATCGACATTACGCGTACACTTATGCGAGACTGGTTTTACCGCCGTGCTATGCACACAGGTGACTAGTAGGTGTCAGTTTCTCCAACTTTAGTTGAACCGAGTGTGGCTACGCCCGGTCCTTGAGAAGGTTAAAACAACACTAACTTGACAAACTATCGTTGTGGTTTTGATGCGTAGGTAAGAACGGTTCTTGCTCAGCCCGTAGCTGCCACGTAAAAATTGCAACAACAAAGTAGAGGACGTCTAACTTGTTCTTGCAGGGCATGTTGTGATGTGATATAGTCAAGGCATGATGCTAAATTTTATTGTATGAGATGATCATGTTTTGTAACCGAGTTATCGGCAACTGGCAGGAGCCATATGGTTGTCGCTTTATTGTATGCAATGCGAACGCCCTGTAATGCTTTACTTTATCACTAAGCGGTAGTGATAGTCGTACAAGCATAAGTTGGCGAGACGACAACGATGCTACAATGGAGATCAAGGTGTCGCGCCGGTGACGATGGTGATCATGACGGTGCTTTGGAGATGGAGATCACATGCACAAGAAGATGATGGCCATATCATATCACTTATATTGATTGCATGTGATGTCTATCTTTTATGCATCTTATCTTGCTTTGATTGACGGTAGCATTCTAAGATGATCTCTCACTAAATTATCAAGATATAAGTGTTCTCCCTGAGTATGCACCGTTGCGAAAGTTCTTCATGCTGAGACACCACGTGATGATCGGGTGTGATAGGCTCTACGTTCAAATACAACGGGTGTAAAACAATTGCACATGCGGAATACTCAGGTTAAACTTGACGAGCCTAGCATATAACAAATATGGCCTCGGAACACTGAGACCGAAAGGTCGAGCGTGAATCATATAGTAGATATGATCAACATAGTGATGTTCACCATTGAAACTACTCCATCTCACGTGATGATCGGACATGGTTTACTTGATATAGATCACGTGATCACTTAGAAGTTTAGAGGGATGTCTATCTAAGTGGGAATTCTTAAGTAATATGATCAAATGAACTTTAATTTATCATGAACTTAGTCCTAGTAGTATTAGCATATGTATGTTGTAGATCAATAGCTCGCGTTTAACTCTCCTGTTTTATTTTTGATATGTTCCTAGAGAAAACTAAGTCGAAAGATGTTAGTAGCAATGATGCGGATTGGATCCGTGATCTGAGGATTATCCTCATTGCTGCACAGAAGAATTATGTCCTTGATGCACCGCTAGGTGACACACCAATTGCAGGAGCAAATGCAGACGTTATGAACGTTTAGCAAGCTCGATATGATGACTACTTGATAGTTTAGTGCACCATGCTTAACGGCTTAAAATCGGGGCTTCAAAGACGTTTTGAATGCCATGGAGCATATAAGATGTTCCAAGAGTTGAAATTGTTATTTCATACTCATGCCCGTGTTGAGAGGTATGAGACCTCTGACAGTACTTTGCCTACAAGATGGAGGAGAATAGCTCAACCAGTGAGCATGTGCCAGATTGTCTGGGTACTACAATCACTTGAATCAAGTGGGAGTTAATCTTCCAGATAAGATAGTGATTGACAGAATTCTCTAGTCACTATCACCAAGTTAGTAGAACTTCGTGGTGTACTATAATATGCAAGGGATAACGGAAACGATTCCCAAGCTCTTCGCGATGCTGAAATCGACGAAGGTAGAAATCAAGAAAAACATCAAGTGTTGATGGTAAACAAAACCACTAGTTTCAAGTAAAGGCAAGAAAGGGGAACTTCAAGAAGAACGACAAGCAAGTTGCTGCTCAAATGAAAAAACCCAAGTCTGGACCTAAGCCTGAAACTGAGTGCTTCTACTGCAAAGGGACTGGTCACTGGAAGCGGAATTACCCAAGTAATTGGCGGATAAGAAGGATGGCAAAGTGAACATAGGTATATTTGATATACATGTTATTGATGTGTACTTTACTAGTGTTTATAGCAACCCCTCAGTATTTGATACTAGTTCAGTTGGTAAGAATAGTAACTCGAAACGGGAGTTGCATAATGAACAGAGACAAGTTAAGGGTGAAGTGACGATGTGTATTGGAAATGGTTCCAAAATTGATATGATCATCATCGCACACTCCCTATACTTTCGAGATTAGTGTTAAACCTAAAATAAATGTTATTTAGTGTTTGCGTTGAGCATGAATATGATTGGATCATGTTTATTGCAATACGGTTATTCATGTAAGTTAGAGAATAATTGTTGTTCTATTTACATGAATAAAACCTTCTATGTTCATACACCCAATGAAAATGGTTTGTTGGATCTCGAACATGGTGATACACATTTTCGTAATATTGAAGCAAAAAGATGCAAAGTTAATAATGATAGTGCAACTTATTTGTGGCACTACCGTTTAGGTCATATTGGTGTAAAGCGCATGAAGAAAATCCATGTTGATGGGCTTTTGGAATCACTTGATTATGAATCAGTTGATGCTTGCGAACCGTGCCTCATGGGCAAGATGACTAAAATGCCGTTCTCTGGAACTATGGAGCGAGCAACAGATTTTTTGGAAATCATACATACAGATGTATGTGGTCCGATGAATGTTGAAGCTCGCGGCGGGTATCGTTATTTTCTCACCTTCACAGATGATTTAAGCAGATATGGGTATATCTACTTGATGAAACACAAGTCTGAAACATTTGAAAAGTTCAAAGAATTTCAGAGTGAAGTGGAGAATCATCGTAACAAAAAAAAGTTTCTATGATATGATCGCAGAAGTAAAAATATTGAGTTACGAGTTTGGCCTTCAGTTAAAACAATGTGAAATAGTTTTACTACTCACGCCACCTGGAACACCACAATGTAATGGTGTGTCCGAACTTCGTAACCATACTTTATTAGATATGGTGCGATCTATGATGTCTCTTACCGATTTACCACTATCGTTTTGGGGTTATGCATTAGAGACAACTACATTCACATTAAATAGGGCACCATCTAAATCCGTTGAGATGACACCGTATGAACTATGGTTTGGCAAGAAACCTAAGGTGTCGTTTCTTAAAGATTGAGGTTACAATGCTTATGTGAAAAAGTTTCAACCTGATAAGCTCAAACCCAAATCGGAGAAGTGTGTATTCATAGGATACCCAAAAGAAAATGTTGGGTACACCTTCTCACAGATCCGAAGGAAGATATTCATTGTTGAGAATGGATCCTTTCTAGAGAAGGAGTTTCTCTCGAAAGAAGTGAGTGGGAGGAAATTAGAACTTGATGAGGTAACTGTACCTACTCCCTTATTGGAAAGTAGTTCATCACAGAAATCTATTCATGTGACTACAACACCAATTAGTGAGGAAGCTAATGATGATGATCATGTAACTTCAAATCAAGTTACTACCGAACCTCGTAGGTAAACCAGAGTGAGATCGCACCAGAGTGGTACGGTAATCCTGTTCTGGAGGTCATGTTACTTGACCATGACGAACCTATGAACTCTGAGGAAGCGATGATGAGCCCAGATTCCACGAAATGGCTTGAGGCCATGAAATCTGAGATGAGATCCAAGTATGAGAACAAAGTATGGACTTTGATGTAACACCCTCGATGCGACTATATCTCCCACGTGTCGAGGCACGACTTAGAGGCATAATCGCATTGAAGGCATATGTCGCAAGTTAGGCAATCTTCACAACATCCCATGTAATATAAATCATAAAGGGGAGATAACATAGTTGGCTTACACTCGCCACATCAATCAAGTACATAAATAACATTACATCATCCAAACACTCATGGCCCGACTACGGCGCCAAAATAAAAGATAACCCAACAAGCGACACGGTCCCGATCACCCCCAACTGGGCACCACTACTGATCATCAGGAAAGGAAACATAGTAACATTGAGAGTCCTCGTCGAACTCCCACTTGAGCTCGAGCGCGTCACCTGGAGCGGAATCATCAGGCCCTGCATCTGGTGTAATAGTAATCTGTGAGCCACAGGGACTCAGCAATCTCACACCCTCGTGATCAAGACTATTTAAGCTTATAGGGAAGGTAAGGTACAAATATATGTGGAGCTGTAGCAAGCGACTAGCAAATATGGTGGCTATCCTGTTCGCAAAGAGAGCGAGAAGAGGAGGCAAAGCGCGAGCGAGAAACTAGAGAGCAACCTGCACAAACATTACTCCAACACCGTGTCCACTTCCCGGACTCCGCCGAGAAGAGGCCATCACAGTAACACACTCGGTTGATTCATTTTATTTAAGTTAAGGTTCAAGTTATCTACAACCGGACATTAACAAAATCCCATCTGCCCATAACAGCGGGCACGGCTTTCGAAAGTTCGAATCCCTGCAGGGGAGTCCCAACTTAGCCCATGACAAGCTATCACGGTCAACAAAGGAATAGACCTCCTCCCAAGACGTTCCGATCAGACTCAGTATCTCGGTTCTTCAAGACACTTCGACAGGTTAAAACAAGACCAGCAACACCGCCCGAATGTGCCGACAAATCCCGATAGGAGCTGCACATATCTCCTTCTCAGGGCACACTCAGATGAGCTCTCCATACAACTAAAACCAAACCTCGAGTTTCCCCGAGGGGCCGCTGCACAGGACTCTAGTTTGGACCAACACTCAGAGGAGCACTCGCCCAGGGGGGGCTAAAATAAGATGACCCTCGGACTCCGGAAACCCAAGGGAAAAGAGGCTAGGTGGCAAATGGTAAAACCAAGGTTGGGCATTGCTGGAAAAGCTTTAATCAAGGCAAACTATCAAGGGGTTCCCATTATAACCCAACCGCGTAAGGAACGCAAAATTCGGGAACATAACACCGATATGACGGAAACTAAGGCGGCAAGAGTGGAACAAAACACTAGGCGAGAGGCCGAGCCTTCCACCCTTTACCAAGTATATAGATGCATTAAGATAACAAGATCATATAATGATATCCCAACAAGTAAATAAATGTTCCAACAAGGAACGGCCTCCAATCTTCACCTGCAACTAGCAACGCTATAAGAGGGGCTGAGCAAAGCGGTAACATAGCCAATCAACGGTTTGCTAGGACAAGGTGGGTTAGAGGTTTGACATGGAAATTTGGGAGGCTTGAAAGCAAGTGGTAGGCATCGTAGCATTGGCATAGCAAAAGAGCGAGCAATCTAGCATAACAAAGATAGTAGTGATTTCGAGGGTATGATCATCTTGCCTGCACATTTGTCAGAGTTGACTGGATCCTCGAAAGCAAACTCAACGGGCTCCTCGTTAGCAAACTCGTCTCCCGACTAAATCCGGGAACATAACACCGATATGACGGAAACTAAGGCGGCAAGAGTGGAACAAAACACTAGGCGAGAGGCCGAGCCTTCCACCCTTTACCAAGTATATAGATGCATTAAGATAACAAGATCATATAATGATATCCCAACAAGTAAATAAATGTTCCAACAAGGAACGGCCTCCAATCTTCACCTGCAACTAGCAACGTTATAAGAGGGGCTGAGCAAAGCGGTAACATAGCCAATCAACGGTTTGCTAGGACAAGGTGGGTTAGAGGTTTGACATGGCAATTTGGGAGGCTTGAAAGCAAGTGGTAGGCATCGTAGCATTGGCATAGCAAAAGAGCGAGCAATCTAGCATAACAAAGATAGTAGTGATTTCGAGGGTATGATCATCTTGCCTGCACAGTTGTCAGAGTTGACTAGATCCTCGAAAGCAAACTCAACTGGCTCCTCGTTAGCAAACTCGTCTCCCGGCTCTACCCAAACAAGACAAACAAGCAACAAGGACACAATCAACCACGTGCAAGGATCAAACGATATGATGCAAGGATGGTATGCTATGCGGGATGCGATGCGGGAGGCATATGCAAGATGTGACAGGAAATTCAAGAACTTGGCCTCAACATGGAAATCCAAGTGTGCCACTGGAAAGATGAGATGAAATCGCTTGAAAATGATATAAAGAACGCCGGAATCGGAGTTTTGGTTTGGAAATGGCAAGTGATTTAATAATGACACCGGTCTGCGATTTACAGCAAGTAGCCATCTAAATGCAATGAGATGAACATGCTACAGCACCCAAACATGACAACAAAATACATGTCAGGGATGCATTCATGATGCTTAACAAAAGTCTAGCACCGAGCTATGGTCAATTCATCCATTAACAGGTTCAAACAAGCATGGCAAAAATGCATATGGCAAACAGATCTCAGACTTAGTGAAATTAACACTTGTCTGGAATTTCAGATCAGGTAGCACTCTTCGGAGCATCAAAACTACATGCTACGGGACTAGAACATGGCAAAGTAAAGCATGGCATGGAGCTACTCAAATAGCTTAACAAAAGTCCCTTAGTGAGCTTGAGCCAAAAGGGATCAGAAAATACAATTGCAACCATGTGAACATAGCAAAAACATAATCAGATCACAGACTTAGTGAAAACTGGAGCATGCTGAAAACAGATATCAATTAGGCATGTTTACGAGCTCGATGCACTCACTACGGAGCAAGTCATGATAAGCTAAGCATACATCTATCAAGAACACACAAAACGCAAGCTAGACATGTCAAGAACAATAGCATATCATGCACGGATCAACTACAACATCATCGGCAAAATTGCAAACAAGTTGATAATCTGCCCAGATTCACAAAGTAGCAAAAGTAGCTTGATTGACTCAAGCTAGGGTGCTCCATAATTGCAAACAAAGACATGGATGGATAGAGCACTACAAAATTAAGAAAACATCCTTACTGATCATCCTCAAAAGAGGCACGTATCACTAGGAAACAACATGAACATATGGCCATATGAGATAAACATCTCAAGGACTTACTGGCAATGCTAAGTCCTTGAAATCAGCATTACGAAGTGCCTCACTTGGCAAGCTTGTGCTAGTCACCACACACATCACAAAAATACATGGGTTGCACCTCTGGAAAGATGACAAAACCCTTAACAAAGCATATGTAGAGCATCAGGGCATATCATGCACACAATAATCATGGCAAAAATGACAAATATCTAAATGGAGTAGCAGATCTGACAATTATCTCAAGTACCCTCTTCTAACAGCATTTAGGGCATCAAGATGAACTCAAATGAAAATGATGTAATGGAATGAAATGATGTCCTCTCTGAGTTGAACATTTTGATATGCTATATGCCAAAAACGGAGCTACGGATGCAAAGTTACGAGGCTATGAACATGAGCACATGAAACAGGGAATCTCCGGGACTTAGCGAAAATTACCACTCCGAGACAGATCTAGGGTTCTAGGCACGGATCTCGAGGTTGACCGGATCCCTCGCCGGAGTTGAGCCGGAGAATCTCGATCTCGCTGGAGGAGAGGGCTCGCCGGCCGGAGAGGGAGGAGGCGGCGAGGGACGGCGAGGTGGCGGTGGTCGGCGCCGGAGAGGAAGGTCGGGGCAGACGGGCGATGCGGGGCGGTCGCCGGAGCAGTGGGGCGGCGCTCGCCGGCGCGTGGCTGTGCGGCAGACGAGCGAGGCGGCATGGACGGCCGGTGTCGAAGGGGACGGCGGCTCGAGCGGGCGCGGGGCGCGGCCCGGACGCGCAGAAGAGGGGGCCGGCCTTGGGCCGACGGGCCAGCGGCGGCGATGGGCGGCGGGTGCCACGTGGCGATCTCCGGTTGGACGTGGGCGAGGTGCGGACATGTCCGGTCGGACGGAAATTTGTCCACCGGCGCGTGGAGACGAAGGGGACTAGGGTTTGGAGAGGGGATCCGCGAATTTCGGAGGGGCTATATATAGGCATAGGGGGAGCTAGGAGAGTCCAAATGAGGTGCTGTTTTCGGCCACGTGATCGTGATCGAACGCTCTAGATGATGGAGAGGGTTTTGGTGGGTTTTGGGCCAAATTGGAGGGGTGTTGGGCTGCAACACACACGAGGCCTTTTCGGTCCCTCGGTTAACCGTTGGAGTATCAAACGAAGTCCAAATGATACGAAACTTGACACGCGGTCTACCGGTAGTAAACCAAGGCCGCTTGGCAAGTCTCGGTCCAATCCAGAAATGTTAACCCCCACACATGAAAGAAAGCTAGCAATGACCACCGGAGGAGAACGAAGCGCCGGAATGCAAAACGGACAACGGGGAAAATGCTCGAATGCATGACACGAACACGTATGCAAATGCAATGCACATGATGACATGATATGAGATGCATGACAACGATAACAACACATGGAGACAAAGACCCGAACCCAAGAAAATAAAATAACTTAAAGACGGAAACGGCAAGAGTTGGAGTACAAATTGCGAAAGTTACATCCGGGGTGTTACAACACTCCACCACTATGAAAGGATCTCGTCCCGAGATCTAGGACTGGAAGAACGCCGGGTACTCAGAACGGAGGTGATCCTCGCGTTCCCAGGTAGCTTCACGGGCAGAATGGTGTGACCACTTGACTTTGAGAAATTTGATTGACTTGTTGCGGGTCATGCGTTTAGTCTCTTCAAGAATAGCAACTGGGTGCTCACGATAGGAGAGATCTTCTTGGAGCTCAAAGTCCTTGAAGTTGACGGTGCAGTCAGGAGTCTTGAAACACTTTCAGAGCTGAGAGACATGGAACACGTCATGAACATTTGCAAAGTTTGAAGGAAGCTCGAGTTGATAGGCGAGATCGCCTCTCTTGCTGACAATCTTGAAAGGTCCCACGTATCTGGGGGCAAGCTTGCCTTTGATACCGAAGCGACGAGTACCTTTCATAGGAGAGACGCGGAGGTAAACATGATCTCCGATCTCGAAAGCCAAATCACGGTGCTTACTATCATAGTAGCTCTTCTGACGGGATTGGGCTGCTTTGAGGTTATCTTGAATGACTTTGCACATTTCCTCTGCCTCTGTGATTAAGTCATTACCCAAAAGCTGACGTTCACTGGTTTCAGACCAGTTGAGAGGGGTACGACACTTCCTGCCATACAGAATTTCAAAAAGGGCCTTGCCTGAACTTGCTTGAAAACTGTTGTTGTAGGAGAATTCAGCATAAGGAAGACAATCCTCCCACTTCATGTCGAAGGAGATCACACAAGCCCTGAGCATATCTTCAAGAATCTGGTTGACACGCTCGACTTGACCGCTAGTTTGAGGATGGAAAGCTGTGCTGAAGCGGATGTTGGTGCCCATGGCCTTCTGAAAAGAATCCCAAAACTTGGAGGTAAAAATGTTGCCACGGTCTGAAGAGATCACTTGTGGAATACCATGCAGAGAGACAATACGAGAGGTATAGAGTTCCGCCAATTGAGCTGCAGTGATTGACTCTTTGATAGGCAGAAAATGAGCCACTTTGGTGAGTTTGTCGATGACAAGGAATATAGCATCATTGCCACGCTTGGACTTTGGAAACCCAGTCATGAAGTCCATTTCAATGTGGTCAAACTTCCATTCTGGAATGGCAAGAGGTTGGAGGAGACCTGCTGGCCTTTGGTGTTCTGCCTTCACTCTTCTGCAGACATCACATTCATTCACGAATTGAGCAATCTCGCGCTTCATTCGAGTCCACCAATAAGCCTTCTTAAGGTCCTAATACATCTTCGTGCTCCCAGGGTGGATGGAGAGGAGAGAATTGTGAGCCTCGTTCATGATCACTTTACGGAGGTCACCTTTGGGTACAACAATACGATCCTCGAAGAAGAGAGTATCCTTGTCATCAAGGCGGTAGCACTTGTACTTGGGTTGGCTCTTGGCAATCCCAATCTTCACCTTTTTCACCATAGCATCAAGAAGCTGGGCTTGGCGAATCTGGTCTTCCAAGGTAGGAGAGACTTGAAGGTTGGCGAGGAAACCTTGAGGAACAACTTGCAGATTAAGTTTGCGGAAAGCTTCACAAAGCTCGGGTTGATAAGGCTTGAGAATCAGACTGTTGCAATAAGCCTTTCTGCTCAATGCGTCAGCAATCACATTGGCCTTGCCTGGAGTATACTCGATACTCGGATTATACTCTTGAATCATTTCGACCCATCGAGTTTGCCTGAGGTTGAGATTAGGCTGAGTGAAGATGTACTTGAGACTCTTGTGGTCAGTGAAAATGTCCACTTTTCTTCCCAACAAGAGATGTCTCCAAGTCAAAAGAGCATGCACAACTACCGCCAACTCGAGATCATGAGTGGGGTAGTTCTTCTCATTAGGCTTCAACTGGCGAGAGGTATAAGCAACAACTTTCTTCTCTTGCATCAAAACTGCGCCAAGACCTTGGGGAGAGGCATCACAAAAGACCTCGTATGGCTTGGATTCATCAGGCGGAGTCAGAACTGGAGCCGTGATCAATTTCTCTTTCAAAGTGTTGAAAGCAATGTCACACTCCAGAGACCAAACGTACTTGACGTGCTTCTGAAGAATATTTGAGAGAGGCTTCGCGATCTTAGAAAAGTTTTCAACGAATCTTCGACAATAGCTTGCGAGACCGAGGAAGCTACGGAGTTGCTTCACGTTCTGAGGAGGTTCCCAATTCACAATTGCAGACACCTTCTCAGGATTCACGGCAATGCCCTTGGCAGAGATGATATGACCAAGATAAAGAACCTCATCGAGCCAAAATTCACACTTGGAGAACTTGGCGTAGAACTGATGTTCCCTGAGCTTATCAAGAACCAAACGCAAGTGCTTGGCATGATCTTCCTTGTTCTTCGAGAAAACCAGAATGTCGTCGAGATAGACCAAAACGAAGTCATTGGTGTAGGCGTTGAAGATGAAGTCCATCATGCGAGAGAAAGTCGGAGGAGCATTGACGAGGCCAAAAGACATGACAGTGTATTCATATGAACCATAGCTTGTCCTGAAAGCCGTCTTGGGAATATCTTGCTCACGGATTCGAATCTGATGATAACCCATACGGAGATCAAGCTTGGAGAATACTTGGGCACCTTTGAGTTGTTCGAACAGCTCGTTGATGTTGGGAAGTGGGTATTTGTTCTTGATGGTCTTCTTGTTCAATGGACAGTAATCAACACAAAGTCGGTCCGTTCCATCCTTCTTCTTCACAAAAAGAACACCACAACCCCACGGAGAAGAACTAGGCCAGATGAGACCCATTTTCTCTTGAATATCGAGTTGCTTCTTCAGCTCCTTCAACTCTTCAGGTCCGAGCTTGTAAGGACGTTTGCACACAGGTTCCGTGCCGGGCTCAAGATCAATAATGAATTCAACTGGCTGGTGCGGAGGCATTCCTGGAAGCTCTTCTGGAAAGACGTCTTGATATTCGCAAACGACTGGAATTTGAGAGATGGCATCGAGTTCACCCTTATCATTGAGAGAAAACAGACGGATAGTATCATGACGAGCGGCAAAGACAATTACATCCTCAGACGAATGAGTCAATTGAATCTGCCTGGCTGCACAATCAAGATGCGCCTTGTGCTTAGAAAGCCAATCCATTTCGAGAATAAGATCAATATCCGAGTCACCCAGAACAATAGGAGAAGCTAGAAATTTGTAGTCGCCCAACGTGATAGTAATATCTGGGACGCAGAAATTAGCTGTCATTTGTTTGCCCGGTGACACGATTTGCAAAGAATTTTGCAGATACTGATAGTCGCACTCATACTTGGACGCAAAAGGTTTGGAAATGAAGCAATGCGATGCACCCGTGTCAAAAAGAACTTTTGCAGGTATATCATTCACAGGAAGGTTACCCATGATGACATCTGATGAGTCCTCTGCCTGAGTTGCGTTCATCAAGTTGACCTTGGCGTGCTTAGGGTTATGCTTGACCACAACTGTACTTGCCGATCTCACAGGAGGAGGAGGAGGAAGACGCCTCTAGTTGAAACACTTGTTGTCATAGTGACCCTTCTGTTGGCACTTGTTGCACGTGACCTCTGAAAGCGGACGGTGATACGGAGCACTCGATCTTGGAGCTTGAGAAGAAGTCTTGTTCTGAAAGCCAGGGTTGGGTGGGTGGGAAGATCCACTGCCACCTTTGCTCTTCTGCTGATACAGCTGATGAAACAAAGGAGGAGGAAGCCAATACTTCTACTGCTTGGCCACTTGAGTAGAGGAAGAAGGAGTAGCATCTCTAACTCGCTTCTTGGAAGCATCACACCTCAATTGAGCAGCCTCTTGCTTCAGTGCCATGTTGTAGAACTCATCGTATCTCAAGGGCTCAAAGAGAACAAGAGCTAGCTGAATTCCTTCTCTGAGACCACCCCTGAACTGGTATATCATGCTCTTCTCATCAGGTACGTCCTGCTTAGCAAAGCGGGCGAGCTTCTGGAACAACTTGTTGTAGTCATAGACAGACAAAGAGCCTTGCTTCAGGTTGCGGAATTCCTCACGCTTGCTTTCAACCACGCTCTGAGGAATATGATGAGCTCTGAAATCTTGACGGAATTCATCCCAAGTGATAACACGTCCACCTCTGGAGTCCTTGTACTGCTGGAACCACTTTGCAGCTTGATCTTTGAGTTGGAAGGAAGCAAACTTGACAAAGTCCTCAGGCCTGACGTTACTGCACTCGAAATGCTTGCACAGATCCACAAGCCAATCGTCAGCATTGGTTGCCTCAACACAATTGCTGAAAGTCTTTGGCCCGTTAGCAAGGAACTGGTTGAGTGTAGCAAAGTGATTCTGATTGTTGCCTTGATTCCCTTGGTTGGCTTGATTGCCCTCTTGGAGAACTTGCATGATCAACTGTGTGTTTGCATTGGTTGCGGCCATCACAGCTTGCCATGCCTCTGGAGGAGGTGGTGGTGGTGGGGGATCCGGATTCAGAGTCGTGCGTGTTGGAGGAGCCATCCTGAAGAGGTTGACATCCATTAGCACATTGATAGACAAATATTGAAGCTGAATCCAACAGAATGAATATTGCAACATATAGTATTCACATCCGAACAAAATGAACGAATGCATTCCTCTTGAAATGGTCACATATCCATAAATTGAGAAGCCACTCAGAATTAAGGTAGAGAAATAAATCAACAAGGTACGAATCAAGAACGAATAATCGGTAAGAAATCCCAATCTCAAACCAATATCCGTGGAAGAAGAACTAGAGCTACTATAATTCCCACCTATGAAACTCCCGAACCTTTCCGGTTATGCAATCAGGTGTTGGGGATACAGGGGAAGCATAATATCTCACCCAAACTAGCAAATCCTACATCCAGTTGTATCCATCCTTCAACACATAACCAAGAAACCTTCGGAAACCATCTACCTCAACCTTCGAAAAGCATCCGTTATACAAGTTATGGCGATACTCCCGAACTCCCGCCCCAGTACTAGGTGGTGTCGAGGTTATCTCACCAACGAACTACATAAAAGAGATTTTCGATGTCGGCGTACTAAACTCAGGTATTCCAGAACTGCAACGATAAAATTATGACGACAACACCTCAGAGCTCAACTCCCCGGGACACTTCCACAAAACCCCTGACAGGAGGCACCAAGACAATGTTCTCATCATAAAACCATCGGAACGATTCCAAGATACCCGCGTGATCCTAAAAAAATTTAGTGAAATTTGAGAAGAGAAGAGTCAAAACTCTACGTCAGGATGCCTTACCAGAGCGATGAGGAGACTGGGAAGTAAAAAGAATTCCTAAACTCTCCGATATATAATTCCTAAATGACTCAAAACATTTTTCTAGACACAACTCGGCCGCTAAAAATGATCAAGCAATGGGGCTCCTAAGGTCGGGGAAGGCTCTGATTACCAACTTGTAACACCCTCGATGCGACTATATCTCCCACGTGTCGAAGCACGACTTAGAGGCATAATCGCATTGAAGGCATATGTCGCAAGTTAGGAAATCTTCACAACATCCCATGTAATATAAATCATAAAGGGGAGATAACATAGTTGGCTTACACTCGCCACATCAATCAAGTACATAAATAACATTACATCATCCAAACACTCATGGCCCGACTACGGCGCCAAAATAAAAGATAACCCAACAAGCGACATGGTCCCGATCACCCCCAACTGGGCACCACTACTGATCATCAGGAAAGGAAACATAGTAGCGTTGAGAGTCCTCGTCGAACTCCCACTTGAGCTCGAGCGCATCACCTGGAGCGGAATCATCAGGCCCTGCATCTGGTGTAATAGTAATCTGTGAGCCACAGGGACTCAGCAATCTCGCACCCTCACGATCAAGACTATTTAAGCTTATAGGGAAGGTAAGGTACAAATATATGTGGAGCTGCAGCAAGCGACTAGCAAATATGATGGCTATCCTATTCGCAAAAGAGAGCGAGAAGAGGAGGCAAAGCGCGAGCGAGAAACTAGAGAGCAACCTGCGCAAACATTACTCCAACACCGTGTCCACTTCCCGGACTCCGCCGAGAAGAGGCCATCACGGTAACACACTCGGTTGATTCATTTTAATTAAGTTAAGGTTCAAGTTATCTACAACCGGACATTAACAAAATCCCATCTGCCCATAACCGCGGGCACGGCTTTCGAAAGTTCAAATCCCTGCAGGGGAGTCCCAACTTAGCCCATGACAAGCTCTCACGGTCAACGAAGGAATAGACCTCCTCCCAAGATGTTCCGATCAGACTCGCTATCTCGGTTCTTCAAGACACTTCGACAGGTTAAAACAAGACCAGCATCACCGCCCGAATGTGCCAACAAATCCCGATAGGAGCTGCACATATCTCGTTCTCAGGGCACACTCAGATGAGCTCTCCATATAACTAAAACCGAACCTCGAGTTTCCCCGAGGGGACGCTGCACAGGACTCTAGTTTGGACCAACACTCAAAGGAGCACTGGCCCAGGTGGGGCTAAAATAAGATGACCCTCGGGCTCCGGAAACCCAAGGTAAAAGAGGCTAGGTGGCAAATGGTAAAACCAAGGTTGGGCATTGCTGGAAAAGCTTTAATCAAGGCGAACTATCAAGGGGTTTCCATTATAACCCAACCGCGTAAGGAATGCAAAATCCGGGAACATAACACCGATATGACGGAAAACTAAGGCGGCAAGAGGGAACAAAACACTAGGAGAGAGGCCGAGCCTTCCACCCTTTACCAAGTATATAGATGCATTAAGATAACAAGATCATATAATGATATCCCAACAAGTAAATAAATGTTCCAACAAGGAACGGCCTCCAATCTTCACCTACAACTAGCAACGCTATAAGAGGGGCTGAGCAAAGCGGTAACATAGCCAATCAACGGTTTGCTAGGACACGGTGGGTTAGAGGTTTGACATGGCAATTTGGGAGGCTTGAAAGCAAGTGGTAGGCATTGTAGCATTGGCATAGCAAAAGAGCGAGCAATCTAGCATATCAAAGATAGTAGTGATTTCGAGGGTATGATCATCTTGCCTGCATAGTTGTCAGAGTTGACTGGATCCTCAAAAGCAAACTCAACGGGCTTCTCGTTAGCAAACTTGTCTCCCGGCTCTACCCAAACAAGACAAACAAGCAACAAGGACATAATCAACCACGTGCAAGGGTCAAACGATATGATGCAAGGATGGTATGCTATGCGGGATGCGATGCGGGAGGCATATGCAAGATGTGACAGGAAATGCAAGAACCTGGCCTCAACTTTTAAATCCAAGTGTGGCACTGGAAATATGAGATGAAATCGCTTGAAAACGATATAAAGAACGCCGGAATCGGAATTATGGTTTGGAAATGGCAAGTGATTTAATAATGACACCGGTCTGCGATTTACAGCAAGTAGCCATCTAAATGCAATGAGATGAACATGCTACAGCACCCAAACATGACAACAAAATACATGGCAGGGATGCATTCATGATGGTTAACAAAAGTCTAGCATTGAGCTACGGCCAATTCATCCATTAACAGGTTCAAACAAGCATGGCAAAAATGCATATGGCAAACAGATCTCACACTTAGTGAAATTAACACTTGTCTGGAATTTCAGATCAGGTAGCACTCTTCAGAGCATGAAAACTACATGCTACCGGACTAGAACATGGCAAAGTAAAGCATGGCATGGAGCTACTCAAAGATCTTAAAAAAAGTCCCTTAGTGACCTCGAGACAAAAGGGATCAGAAAATATAATTGCAAGCATGTGAACATAGCAAAAACATAATCAGATCACAGACTTGGTGAAAACTGGAGCATGCTGAAAAGATATATCAAGTAGGCATGTTTACGAGCTCGATGCACTCACTAAGGAGCAAGTTATGATAAGCTAAGCATACATCTATCAAGAACACACAAAATACAAGCTATACATGTCAAGAACAATAGCATAGCATGCACGGATCAACTACAACATCATCGGCAAAATTGCAAACAAGTTGACAATCTACCCAGATTCACAAAGTAGCAAAAGTAGAGCTCGATTGACTCAATCTAGGGTGCTCCATAATTGCAAACAAAGACATGGATGGATAGAGCACTACAAAATTAAGAAAACATCCTTACTGATCATCCTCAAAAGAGGCACGTATCACTAGGAAACAACATGAACATATGGCCATATGAGATAAACAGCTCAAGGACTTAGTGGAAATGCTAAGTCCCTGAAATCAGCATTACCAAGTGCCTCACTTGGCAAGCTTTTGCTAGTCACCACACACATCACAAAAATACATGGGTTGCACCTCTGGAAAGATGACAAAACCCTTAACAGAACATCTGTAGAGCATCAGGGCATATCATGCACACAATAATCATGGCAAAAATGACAAATATCTAAATGGAGTAGCAGATCTGACAATTATCTCAAGTAGCCCTCTTCTAACAGCATTTAGGGCATCAAGATGAACTCAAATGAAAATGATGTAATGGAATGAAATGATGTCTCTCTGAGATGAACATTTTGATATGCTATATGCCAAAAATGGAGCTACGGATGCAAAGTTACGAGGCTATGAACATGAGCACATGAAACAGGGAATCTCCGGGACTTAGCAAAAATTACCACTCCGAGACAGATCTAGGGTTCTAGGCACGGATCTCGAGGTTGACCGGATCCCTCGCCGGAGTTGAGCCGGAGAAGCTCGATCTCGCCGGAGGAGAGGGCTAGCCGGCCGGAGAGGGAGGAGGCGGCGAGGGACGGCGATGTGGCGGTGGTCGGCGCCGGAGAGGAAGGTCGGGGCAGACGGGCGATGCGGGGCGGTCGCCGGAGCGGTGGGGCGGCGCTCGCCGGTGCGTGGCAGTGCGGCAGACGAGCGAGGCGGCGCGGGCGGTTGGTGTCGAAGGGGACGGCGGCTAGCAGGCGCGGGGACATCTCCAGTTGGACGCGGGCGAGGTGCGAACACGTCCGGCCGGACGGAAATTTGTCCGCCGGTGCGTGGAGACGAAGGGGACTAGGGTTTGGAGAGGGGATCCGTGAATTTCGGAGGAGGGGCTATATATAGGCATAGGGGGAGCTAGGAGAGTCCAAATGAGGTCCGGTTTTCGGCCACGCGATCGTGATCGAACGCTCTAGATGATAGAGAGGGTTTTGGTGGGGTTTGGGCCAAATTGGAGGGGTGGTGGGCTGCAACACACACGAGGCCTTTTCGGTCCCTCGGTTAACCGTTGGAGTATCAAACGAAGTCCAAATGATACGAAACTTGACAGGCGGTCTACCGGCAGTAAACCAAGGCCGCTTGGCAAGTCTCGGTCCAATCCGGAAATGTTTAACCCCCACACACGAAAGAAAGCTAGAAATGACCACCGGAGGAGAACGAAGCGCCGGAATGCAAAACGGACAACGGGGAAAATGCTCGAATGCATGAGACGAACACGTATGCAAATGCAATGCACATGATGACATGATATGAGATGCATGACAACGATAACAACACATGGAGACAAAGACCCGAACCCGAGAAAATAAAATAACTTAAAGCCGGAAACGGCAAGAGTTGGAGTACAAATTGGGAAAGTTACATCCGGGGTGTTACATTTGATTGACTTGCCCAATGATCGGCGAGCCATTGAGATTAAATGGATCTTCAAGAGGAAGATGGACGCTGATAGTAGTGTTACTATCTACAAAGCTAGAATTGTCGCAAAAGGTTTTCGACAAGTTCAAGGTGTTGACTACGATGAGAGTTTCTCACTTGTATCTATGCTTAAGTCCGTCTGAATCATGTTGACAATTGCCGAATTTTAAGAAATCTGGCAAATGGATAAACAAAACTGCATTCCTTAATGGATTTATTAAAGAAGATTTGTATATGATGCAACCAGAAGGTTTTCTAAATCCTAAAGGTGCTAACAAAATATGCGAGCTCCAGCGATCCATCTATGGACTGGTGCAAACATCTCAGAGTTGGAATATGCGCTTTGATAAGTTGATCAAAGCATATAGTTTTATACAGACTTGCGGTGAAGCCTGTATTTACAAGAAAGTGAGTGGGAGCACTACAACATTTATGATAAGTATATGTGAATGACATATTGTTGATCAGAGATAATGTAGAATTATTCTGCAAAGCATAAAGGAATGTTTGAAAGGAGTTTTTCAAAGAAATACCTCGGTGAAGCTACTTACATATTGAGCATCAAGATCTATAGAGATAGATCAAGACGCTTGATAAGTTTTTCAATGAGTACATACCTTGACAAGATTTTGAAGTAGTTAAAAATGGAACAGTCAAAGAAAGAGTTCTTGCCTGTGTTACACGGTGTGAAACTGAGTAAGACTCAAAGCCTGACCACGATAGAAGATAGAAACAGAATGAAATTCATTCCCTATGCCTTGGCCATAGGTTCTATAAAATATGCCATGCTGTGTACCAGATCAACTGTATACCCTACACTGATTTTGGCAAGGGAGTACAATAGTGATCTAGGAGTAGATCACTGGACAACGGTCAAAATTATCCTTAGTGAAATAAGGATATGTTTCTCGATTATGGAAGTGACAAAAAGGTTCGTCGTAAAGGGCTACGTCGATGCAAATTTTGACACTGATCCAGATGACTCTAAATCTCAATCTGGATACATATTGAGAGTGGGAGCAATTAGCTAGAGTAGCTCCGTGCAGAGCATTGTTGACATAGAAATTTGCAAAAATACATACAGATCTGAATGTTGCAGACCCGTCAAATAAACTTCTCTCATGAGCAAAACATGATGACACCTTAGTACTCTTTGGGTGTTAATCACATAGTGATGTGAACTAGATTATTGACTCTAGTAAACCCTTTGGGTGTTGGTCACATGACGATGTGAACTATGGGTGTTAATCACATGGTGATGTGAACTATTGATGTTAAATCACATGGCAATGTGATCTAGAATTTTGACTCTAGTGCAAGTGGGAGACTGAAGGAAATATGCCCTAGAGGCAATAATAAAGTTAATATTTATTTCTTTATTTCATGATAAATGTTTATTATTCATGCTAGAATTGTATTAACCGGAAACATAATACATGTGTGAATACATAGGCAAACAAAGTGTCACTAGTATGCCTCTACTTGACTAGCTCATTGATCAAAGATGGTTATGTTTCCTAGCCATTGACATGAGTTGTCATTTGATTAACGGGATCACGTCATTAGGAGAATGATGTGATTGACTTGACCCATTCCGTTAGCTTAGCACACGATCGTTTAGTATTCTGCTATTGCTTTCTTCATGACTTATACATGTTCCTATGACTATGAGATTATGCAACTCCCGTTTATCGGAGGAACACTTTGTGTGCTACCAAATGTCACAAAGTAACTGGGTTATTATAAAGGTTCTCTACAGGTGTCTCCAAAGGTACTTGTTGGGTTGGCGTATTTCGAGATTAGGATTTGTCACTCCGATTGTCGGAGAAGTATCTCCGGGCCCACTCGGTAATGCACATCACTATAAGCCTTGCAAGCATTGCAACTAATGAGTTAGTTGCACAATGATGTATTATAGAATGAGTAAAGAGACTTGCCGATAACGAGATTGAACTAGGTATTAAGATACCGATGATCGAATCTCGGGCAAGTAACATACCGATGACAAAGGGAACAATGTATGTTGTTATGTGGTTCGACCGATAAAGATCTTCGTAGAATATGTAGGACCCAATATGGGCATACAGGTTCCACTATTGGTTATTGACCAGAGAAGTGTCTCGATCATGTCTACATAGTTCTCAAACCCGTAGGGTCCGCACGCTTAATGTTCGTTGATGATATAGTATTTATGAGTTATGTATGTTGGTAACCGAATGTTGTTCAGAGTTCCGGATAAGATCACGGACATGACGAGGAACTCCGGAATGGTCCGGAGATAAAGATTGATACATGGGATAATAGTGTTTGGACTCCGGAAGGGTTCCAGAATTCACCGGAAGGGGTTCCGGATGTTTCCCGAAATGTTTGGGTACGAGAACACTTTATTTGGGACAAAGGGGAAAGCCCACAAGGTTTTTGGAAAGTGCAAAAGGATGTTTTACGGAGTCCAGGGGCCAGATGCCAGGGTCCCTGGCGTTTGGGTCCAGACGCCGAAACCCTGGCGTCTGGCCCTGGAGTCTGAGGACTCTTACCTTTCGGGTGAAACCGACTTTGTGGAGGCTTTTACTCCAAGTTTCGACCCCAAGGCTCAACATATAAATAGAGGGGTAGGGCTAGCACCCAAGACACATCAAGAAACACCAAGCCATGTGCCGGCTACCCCGTCCCCTCTAGTTTATCCTGCGTCATAGTTTTCGTAGTGCTTAGGCAAAGCCGTGCGGAGATTGTTCTTCACCAACACCATCACCACGCCGTCGTGCTGTCAGAACTCATCTACTACTTCACCCCTCTTGCTGGATCGAGAAGGCGAGGACATCATCGAGCTGAACGTGTGCAGAACTCGGAGGTGCCGTTCTTTCGGTACTTGGATCGGTCGGATCATGAAGACGTACGACTACATCAACCGCGTTGATATAACACTTCCGCGAACGGTCTATGAGGGTACATAGACAACACTCTCCCCTCTCGTTGCTATGCATCACCATGATCCTGCATGTGCGTAGGAGTTTTTTTTAAATTACTAGTTCCCCAACAACTACCTCTCCCCTCGAGCGGTAGTACCTCTTATAAGCGGTACTACCTCTCCCAGACCGGTACTACCTCTCTGGCAGATTTTCAGCTCGTGTTTTTCTCTCTTGTTGGGGGTGTTTTGACCATGCTAAGCGGTAGTACCGCTCCTCCAGCGGTAGTACTGCTCGTGGAGCGGTAGTACCGCCTGTGTGCGGGATGAGCACATAACGGTTGGATTCGGGAGGCCCTATAAAAGGGGGTCTTCTTCCCCAATGAACCTTATCTCTTGAGCTCGTGGTCTACCTCTTAATCCCTCCATGTATTCTTGCTAGTTTTGGGGGGAAAGGAGAGAGGAGATCTAGATCAACATTTTCACCAATCACTTTCTCCTCTATGTGAGGGGAACCCCTTGGATCTAGATCTTGGAGTTCTTGGTGTTCTCCTTCTTGTTCTTCCTCTCATTTTCCTCCCTAGCATTAGTTGCTTTGGTGGGATTTGGGGGAGAAGGACTTGGGCACTCCGTGTGCCCTTGCCATTGCATTTGGTGCATCGGTTTGAGTTCTCCACGGTGATATGTGGAAGTTACAAGTTGAGAAACTTATTAATCTTGGGTGCTTGGGCGCCCTAGACGGTTGGTGGTGTTCGGAGCTCAATCATTGTGGTGCAAAGCTCCGGGCAAGCGCCGGGGTCTCCAATTAGGTTGTGGAGATCACCCCGAGCAATTTGACGGGTACCGGTGACGGCCCCCAAGGGTTGCCTAAGTGTACAGGTTCGGTGACCGCCCCCACGGGTTGCCATTTGTACGGGTTCGGTGACCGCCCTAAAGGGTCCCTTAGTGGAATCACGGCATCTTGCATTGTGCGAGGGCGTGAGGAGATTACGGTGGCCCTAGTGGCTTCTTGGGGAGCATTGTGCCTCCACACTGCTCCAAACAGAGATTAGCATCCGTTAGGGTGTGAACTTTGGGATACATCGTCATCTCCGCGTGCCTCGGTTATCTCTTACCCAGGCCCTTTACTTATGCACTTTACTTCGTGATAGCCATATTATTTCTTGCATATATCTTGCTATCACTTAGTTGTTTATCTTGCTTAGCATAAGTTGTTGGTGCACATAGGTGAGCCTAGTTGTTGTAGGTTTTGTGCTTGTCAAATTAACCCTAGGTTTATTCCGCATTTGTTCAAGCCTAAACCATAATTATTTTGAAGCGCCTATTCACCCCCCCTCTAGGCGACATCCACGATCTTTCAGTCGTAATATGGGAGTATCAAGCGGTATGATGCATGCCAACTAGACTTGTTGGATGATGTGGCACACAGTTAAATGAGGAAAGAGAGGGTGTGGTATCATATCATTATACTGTATCATATTAAATGTTGTACTACTTTGTGTCATGCATGGCAAGTAATAAGGCAACCTAAGATACTAACTTATGATACTATGCATGCGCGCATTACGGAGGTATTACCGATCATATACTAGTATTATGCATATATACTCCCTCCTTTCCGGTTTATAGGCTTATCTCAAAATTTTAGTTTTTCCATTTTATAAGGCTCAATTTGGTTGTTACCCATCACATGTTAAGATTCCAAGGTGCATTAAATCATTGCATGGAAGTATTAAGAGAAAAAGTTGACCAATGCATGTACTTTATATATGCATGCATGTATTGCAATTAATACATTGGAAAACATAATTTTTTGAGGAAAACAAAAGCATTAATTGGGTGCTTTTGTGTAACAGCCTGGTTTTTGGCCCTTTTCTTTTTCTTTTTGATTTATTGGTTTTTGCTATGTTTTTCTTTTTGGAGTGGTTCTGTGGCCTTGTCACCTGGGAAATCATCTTAATTTCCTCTCCCAAGTGACTCATCATTCTCAAAACCTTCCCAAGATCATGTCACTCCACTACTTGACCAAACCCTAATTTCTTTTTCTAGGGAAAATTCCTTTTTCTATCAAAGGAATAATCCTATCTGCCCTAGGTTGTGAAATAACCTATATTTATGTCCATCCAAAAATCCCCAAATAATTATATAATTTTTTTGGGTCATATCTTCCTCAAATATGGCAAAATATTTCATTGGCCAGATTTCTCATCATGCTCAATAAATTCATTTCCTATTCTGTCATAAATGGCACATTGTGAAGCAAGTGCTATTTACCTTTTCCCAGTTGACCCCAAACTTTTTGGACATATTTTCCTGTCCAAATAATTGACCTGTGCCAAAATTCAACTTTATTTGCCTAGCCAAACTTCCTCAGTGATTTTTCAAAGTTCCTGTCTGAGGGAAGCCTTTGTGAAGGAAGTGCTAGCTAGGGTTATCAAAATGAGTTGACATTTTGCACACTCCTTCATGTGCGCATATTATCCCACTCCTCCAAATTTCAGCTCCATCCCTTGATCTATGTGAGCACAGGACCAAATCTTTGCTTCTGTCAATATTTCCAGATTGTGAAGCAAGTACATTTTATATTGCTTACTTTTGCGTGAAAATTTACCTGAGCATTCTCATACCCAAATAACATCTCTCCACCAAATTTGGAACCATTTCACCTATCCAATATTTCTCTATAATTGTTGCAAGATTTTGGTCAGTGAAGATAGCTGTGAAGGAAGTACCTTTTTGGTAAATCCATTTGGTATGACACTTCTACATCATCTTCATATGATCAAATCATTATTCCTTGCCAAATTTCAACTCAACTTGCCTCTCCATATGAGTGGATCATCCAAATCCCTAATTCTGGCCATTGTAGTGGTTTCTACAGCAACCCTCATCTAAAATCCTCTTCTTAGTCTGATTTTTGGTGATTAACATCACCTTAGTGTGTGATCATCACTGGACAAACTATTTACTGCGTTACCAAGCAGGTGTCCCCACTGCGCGTCACAAACAGTTGGCTGCTGGCTTGCTTTGGGGCCATTTGCAAATCTCTTCTTTACCCCTGGACCCAATTCTTTCTTCATTTTGACTGAGGACACGACGGTCTATCTACTGGACATGGTCGGCCCGGCCAGAACGCGCCGTTTGCGCCAGTGCCCGTGGTGATCACGCTGGTGTCACACATAGTGCAAGCTCTGGCTCGGTCCGGCCACTGTGCTCGTCTCCTTCCTCCTCGTCTTGACCTCAAACATTGTCCAGGAGCTCGCCCGTGATCGACTGCATCTCCCTGAATCGCTGCTTCGTCGTCGTTCGCCATCAATGCGTCGCTAGAGCCGCGCCCGTGCCGCGTCCAGCCTCTGCCCGCCATTAAAGCTTGGTCGGGAGCTCGTCCGTGAGCTCTAGAGCCCTCCTCCGCGCCTATATAAGGACCCTGAGTCCCTCCATACCTCAAACATCTCTCCCTCGCCTCATCTACCCTCTGGAGTCGCCTCATCTCGCCGTTGTTCACCGTCATCCACCATGGCCGCCTCGGCCTCGGCATGATTCCGGCCAACCCGAGCCTCCTATCCTCCTCCCACCACGTCCACCGAGTCCCCCTCGTTCCACTCAGCCGCCCCACCCACTTGCCCCCTCGCCGAAGTGCCTACTTCGACAGAGAGCACCACCGCCCGCCCGTCCCAGTCCTCCTCCTGGCGCCACCTCTCCCCTCCACCCCTCTCCTCCCCAGCGGCCGTGCTCCCTCTGAACGGGACCCCCTCGCTGCCCCGGTCCCTCTGGTGCCCTCGGCTCGTCCAGAGATGGCCGGAGCTGGCCGCCCCCTCGCCGCTTCCTCCCCTGCTCCTCCTCTGTCCTGCACGGGAGCACAGGAGCGGGAAGGAAGGAGACGAACTCCCGTGCCCCCTCCCCTTGCGCCTAGGGCCCCACCTCGAAGTGGCTCCAGTAACGGGTCCACGTGGATAAGTGGAGACAGGTTTCTCCCGGGTACACTTTCCTGTTCTGAAAACGTATTTCCAATCTACTTTGGTTCAGAATACGCTTTCCGTCTCAAAAAACGTATTACCCGTTATGCGCTTTCAGTTTTTTCTCCTAGGGACCCGTTGGTGATGAAAATATTCACAGATTGGTCCCTGATCTTCAACTCCTCACAACTTTTCAACCGTAACTCCGATTGAGGTGAAACCAGCGCTCACTTCTTCGTCTCGATGAGTTCTATCTTTTGGTAACATTTTCACTAGGTGGACCCACAGTGAAAATGACCATTTTTCCCTTGCCTCAAATCAGCCCCTCCCTGAGAAAGAACTGCCCGGTGTTTTGTTCCGCGGCTTCACCGCACTTCTTCCCGGAGTCTCCGTCACCCCTAGGCAAGCCACAACCACAATTTGCATGATAGTCATGCAGTAGCATTGTTTTTCAATGTCACATCCTAGTTAGCCATGCATTAGAGTGTTGCATCATGTTTACCTTCTCATCAGAAACCTGAAATGGGGATGACAGAACCCCCAGTCCCCTCTGAAACCAATTAGGGTTACTAAAAACATTTTCAATGAACCTGAAATGCCCTTCTAAAATGCCCATCATTTTTGTCTGGGTTCAGAACCTCTGCCAAAAGTGGTGCACATTTTCCTAGGCCATCCTAGGGTTTTTGAATTAAATCATAAATATTTGAATTTGGGCATTTAAAATTATATAAAATATTTAAATGCTCAAATATCTCCAAACTAAAATGTTTCATGTTGGAAATAATCCAACTATGGACCAGGAGTAGTTTGGTGATTTTTGAAGTTGCCTAGGTATTTTATTTAATTCAACTAAGTTGCAGAAGTATTAAAAATTAGAAAACAGAAATAAATAAAAGGGAGAACCTTACCTGGGCTCCTCCCTGTCCGGCCCAGCCAGCTGGCCGGCCCAGCCAGCAGGCGGCCCAGCCCACCACTGCAGCCCTCCGTCGTCTTCCTCCCCTCGCCCCGAAGCTGCTGCGTGCTCGCACGCGCACGGCCGCGCGGCCACCTCCTGCTTGCCGACGAGCTCCTGGCCGCGTGGACGACTTCCGCAGGCCGTCCCGATCCCCCTGACCCCCCTCACTCTCCCGTGCACCTCTTCCCTCTCTCCCTGCTTCGCCTCCCTCGCCCCCTCTCCCGAAGCAGAGCGCAGCCGCCGACGCCGTTCACCGTAGCTGCAGCCACCGCCCTTCCCTCGCTCCCCCGACTAGCCCAGAGGCTCCGCCTCGACCCCCTCTTCCTTCCCATCGATCCACGGGCCTCCGGAAGCCCTGCATCGCCGCCCACGTCGCCGTTCCCCTCCTCGGCCACCGGAGATCGTCGCCGTCGAATCGAGAGCTACCGGACGTCCCCGAGCCCGCTAACCATCCCTGCAGCTCCGCGGTGAGCCGCTGACCCGATTCCCCCTTGCCCCGTCGTCCCTAGCATCCTGTAGTTGCCGTCCCCTTGAGCTCCGAAGCTCGCCGCCGCCGTGCCTCGTCGCCGCCGTGGCTGGAGCCGTTGTAGTTCGAAGCCGAGCACACCATCGTGCTCCACACCTCACCAGGAGCACGTAGCACGCACCAACGCCTCCCCTAGCGCCCTGCATCGCCTAACCCGCCGTTGGCCGAACTCCGGCCGCCGCTCACGAGCTCGCCGTCGTCGGTACCGGCCACCTCAGGCACGGCCACCACCACCGTTCGACGCGCGGGAGCAAGGGCTCTCCAACGAGCCCAAGCACGGCCTCGCCCGTGCCCTGTAGCGCGTTTCCGCATCGCGCCGCCGTCTCGGGCCTCACCGGCGTCATGTCGCCGGTGGGTTTGACCTGTTTGACCTGGGGTTTGACCCCCCCAGGGTCACTGACGCGTGGGCCCCGTCGGCCAGGTGGTTAGATTAGCGCTAATCACCGCTTAATTAACCCCCCTGACACTGACCAGTGGGCCCCAGCGCCACTAATTCCTAATTAGGATTAAATTAACCCTGTTAAACCCCCCCTGTCACTGACGTGTGGACCCCACACGTCAGGTTTGACCCCAGCCAGCCGCAGTTGACCACTGACGTCATGCTGACGTCATGCTGGCGCAATATTTATATTTCTGGATTTAATTTAAATCAGGAAATTCCAGAATATTATTTAAACTTCAAAAATTCATAACTTTTATTCTGTAACTCCAAATCAGACAAATTATATATGAAAAATGATCAGAAAAATCCAATCTATCCATCTGTACTATTTTCATGCATGACTAAACAAGTTAACTTGATGTTTAATGCAGAACAAGGAAAAGCACTTTAAGAGGCCATGTTTGAGTTTGAAATTTGAATCTTTGATTCAAATTTGTTCAAACCCTTCTGGTTTTAGTTGCATTAGCCCAACACACTCATATTGCCATGTTTCATGCATGCATCATATTGTTGCACATTGTTTGGTGATGGTTGTGTATCGGTGTCCTTTGCGACAGGTTCTGCCTCCGAGGAGTACCGTGATTACCCTAACGAAGAACCGTATCAGTGCATCGAACCATCAGGCAAGCAATCAACCATTTGATCATATCGATACAATCCCATGTTCTCGCTCCTGCTCTCTTTTACTGCATTAAGACAACGCGTTTCAAACTGCTGTGTGCTACGGTAGTTGAACCCATTTCCTCTGCATGACCTGTCATTGCCACAGTAACTAGATGAAACCCACTAGCATGTGTAGGAGTTGATTGAGCCATATGTATGTGTTGTTCCTACCTTGCTATGCCTGCTATGCTTAGAGTCGTGTCAGGTCTGGTTCATCTGGGTGATGGGCTAGAGTGAAATGATTATGTCGGTAATGAGAGTGGTGTGGTGAACATGATTTGGTAAAGGTATCGATGAGAGGCCATGTAGGAGTACATGGTGGGTTGTTTCATTGAAGCCGACCTTAAGCACTGAGATCTGTATGTGTGATTTAAGATTCAGCTACTACCATGCATTGGGCCCGAAACCAATGGACCCTCTCGACTTCTTAGTCACCCTAGTTCTCTGTCCAGGAGTTGCAAGTAGTTTCTGGTGTTTGTAGTATACTGGAGGCCGTGGACAGCGCTGACCGTAGGGGTGGGCTGTGATGCGGTAGGTACGTGGCACGGTGTACCGAATACCCGTTAGGTATCTCGGGAACCCTGCTCACATCGTTTGGGGCTGTGAGCGATACCTCGGCCGGATCTCCTCATGGATGGAACCCGAATAGGCGATAAACCTGGACTAGGGACTTAGGTGATTAGGTAGGTCGTGGCCGACACCCACGTTGGGCTTCCGCTTGAAGGTTGCCGAGTACATGTCGTGTAAACGACGGTAAGTGGTGAGAGCGTGTATGAAGAAGTACACCCCTGCAGGGTTATCATAATCTATTCGAATAGCCGCGTCCGCGGTAAAGGACTACTTGGTTGCCTATACAGTTCATAGACAAGTAAATGGAAACTGCTAAAAGCCTCAAGATAAGTGTGAGTGCCGAGGATGGCTCTTCCGTAGGAAGACGGAGGCGGATCCTCGGTAGTGTATTGAAGTGGTGGGTAATGGACTCGTGTGCGCAAAACCATTTCAAGTTGAAGTATCGTAAGATAGCCTAGCCAAGAGTCAAAGCTGGCTTGCTGCAATAACTCCACCAACCCTTCTTGATAATATGCATGTATGTAGGATCTGATGTAAGTCTTGCTGAGTACCTTTGTACTCATGTTGCTATAATTTACATTTTACAGAAGACGCTGCAACCCCTTCTGATGGGTTCTATGTAGACGTTGACATCAACGAGTAGGCTAAAGGCCCAGGTGGTGACCCTGAGCTTGTGAAGGACCACATAGTATAGCTAGGCTTTCCAAGCCTCTTTTATTTTACTAGTTGTCTGTACTCAGACAAGTTACTTCCGCTGCTGGTTTGTATGACTGTATGACTTGTATGTTGGGTCGTGGGACCCGTACCTTTGTGTATGCTATGTATGGCTCCCTGAGCCTTAAATAAAGTACTTGTGTCGTAGAGTCATGTTGTGATGCTTCGTTGTATTTGCACATATCGAGCATATTGTGTGTATGATTGAAATGCTTGGTATGTGTGGGATCTGACTACCTAGTTGTTTATCTTTAGTAGCCTCTCTTACCGGGAAATGTCTCCTAGTGTTACCGCTGAGCCATGGTAGCTTGCTACTGCTCTGGAACACTTAGGCTGGCCGGCATGTGTCCTTCTTCGTTCCTGTGTCTGTCCCTTCGGGGAAATGTCACGCATTGAGTACCGGAGTCCTGTTAGCCCGCTACAGCCCGGTTTACCGGAGTCCTGCTAGCCCAGTGCTACAGCCCGGACCCACTTGCTGATGACCGACACGTTCGAAGCTGGGTCATGGATGCCTGTCCCTGTAAGTCTGTGCCACTTTGGGTTTACGACTAGTCATGTCAGCCCGGGCTCCTTATCATATGGATGCTAGCGACACTATCATATACGTGAGCCAAAAGGCGCAAACGGTCCCGGGCAAAGGTAAGGCGACACCCGTGGGGATACCGTGCGTGAGGCCGCAAAGTGATATGAGGTGTTACCGGCTAGATCGATGTGACATCGAGTCGGGGTCCTGACAGCGTTGGCATCAGAGCCGGACTGCCTGTAGGTTCTCCAAGCCAAACTGGTCGATGTTGAGTCTAGAAATTCTTTAGTTATATGTAGGGGAATTGTTTGTGGGTTGGAACGTAAGGCTCTTTTACTCCTTTATCTTATAACATTCTGATCTGAGTCAGTCTATTCTTCCACCGGGGGTTAAGGAATTAGGATCTATTCTCTCTATCAGGATCACGTGTGACTAATCAGTAGCACCTTATAGGTTTGATGGATACAAGCCTAGTTCAATTCTGCTACCACATTATGTTGTTAAAATGGATTCAGAACTTTGATATGATGATGTCGAGTATGTATGTAATCCTTTGTCAAATGTCTCAAAATCCTTCTTGAGCATTTACAGCTGTTATGCTGCCGAAATTTTGCTAGAAATTCTAATGCCTTTGCATTATGATTGTGCTTTCAGATGGCCACTCGCGACCTCAATCAAGTGGTTCGCCTGACTCGATGCCTAGATGTACCCGGCCATACTGCCAAGTTGGTCAGGGTAATGACTGAGGCTGGATACCGCTGGTATCCTGAGTACACGGTCGAAGAGCAATTCCGAGACTTTAATCAAAGCCAGTATCTCTGCACTGTCAGGATATTTCCATCTTATCCTGGATCCACCGAGCCCCTTCACTGCTCCTATGGACTCGGGGTTACCATTGAGATGGCTGTGCAGGACGCCGCCTACTCTATGATGACCATCATGCGAGTCAGATCTGGACTATTTCGGGACTCTGATTTCCGGTATATGCCAGGATCACTTCCGGGAGCACAAGGGTATCTCCAGGCTATCTATGCTGACCCCACTCAGGAGGATTCACGGACTCGCACCACTGCTGAGATGCTCGAGGATAAGGACCGTGAAAATCGGGCCTTGAGGTTAGAGCTCTTCAATACCCGTGCTGACCACTGGGCCACATTGACTCGGTTTGCACCGGCAGTGCAAGCTGGATATTCGGATATGCGCGATCTCTATCCTGTGAGATCTGCTCTGCCAGACGTGATGGGTTGGCGTGATGTAGGAGGCATCACCCCACCTCGCGGTCCCCGCAGGCCACCGTCTGTTGGTCCAAGACCTCATCCTAGCCCCTATGGTCCACAAGCTCCGCGAGATCGTCTGTTTCCGGATGATCATGTTGAGCTTCCAGGCTATGGAGGTGACTTCTACGAGGACTATTACGGATCGGTCTGAGTTAGTGGTAGTATCACTAGTTCGCACTAGCTGTGTCATCTATCGTCCCGCGTGACTCGTGGGATATGACCTAGTTTGTACTCTTTCCGGAGGAGTAGAAAAATAATGTATAGGAGCTTGGAATGCCTCCGATGAGATGTAATCCTCTTTTCACCGTAATAGTACTTTGTTTGGTCTTGTACTAAACCCTGTATGGTGTGTATGACGATGGAATAAAGAAGCAGTTTCTGTATTTACCATGTCATACGGATGATCATCTTGCATTTCGAGTTATTCCTTACATTTTATATCCTATGTCGGAATTTTATCATCCTGACTAAATCATTGTCTTGTTTACCTAGGATGGTCAACACGCGCACTAACCCTGCTCCTCAAGAGCAGGCCGAAGGCAGTGAAGTCAGGGATGCAAATCTGCCTCATCCTCCTTCCCTAGCCGAGGTTATGATGGAAGCTGAGAGAAACAAGCGGGAGACCAACCGTTTGTTGGAGCGTATTGAACAGAACACAGCACACCATCAGAGGACTAACGTGGTGTCACTCAGTGATTTTATCAAATTACATCCACCCACGTTCCACCACTCCGTCGAGCCTCTCGACGCTGATGACTGGCTTCGCAGTATCTCTCACAAACTGCGTTCCGCGCTGGTAGCGGAGGCTGACAAGGTCACCTTTGCTGCATATCATCTTGAAGGCCCCGCCAGTCTATGGTGGGAGAATTATGGAGCTATGCGCCCAGCAGGCCATGTCACTACTTGGGCTGAATTCAGCGAGGCTTTCCGTGAACATCACATTCCGGAGGGTCTCATGGACCGTAAACGTGAGGAATTTTGCAGTTTCACCCAAGGCCGACTCTCTGTGGATGCTTATAGCAGGGAGTTTGGTAACCTCGCACGATATGCAACCGAGGAAGTTTCTACTGACGCCAAGAAGCAGGCAAGGTTCCGTAAGGGACTTAGTCCTGAGCTTCGCCGTGACCTCCGTCTGCATGAGTGCACAACTTTTCAGAAACTTGTCAACAAAGCCATCAGTGCTGAAACGGGTCAGACTGACTATGACGCAACACGCAAGCATGGCCGTGACATGGGTTCCTCATCCGGTGCTGGTCCTCAGAAGCGCCGCGTGTGGGTGCCCAACACCGCCCTGCCACCCAGGTTCACACCGAGGCCATCTTTCCAGGCGCCTCGCCCTGTTCAACAGTCTGCACCGGCCAAGCCCTATGGGGGTCCAGCCAACAATGCTCCTCCACGTACCAGTTCCGTGACTTGTTTCAAGTGTGGGGAATCTGGCCACTATATGCGTGAGTGTCCCCAGACCAACCCCAACCAGTCTGCTAAAGCTGTTGGCCGTGGCAAGCCGACAGGGAAAGTGTTCCACGCCAAGCCGGTCACCGCCTCACGTGGCCATGTCAACTGTATCTCTGCCGAAGAAGCTCAAGAGGATCCCAACGTCGTTCTCGGTACGCTTCTTGTTAATTGCCACCCGGCATCTGTTCTTTTCGATACAGGAGCCTCTCATTCTTTTATATCCGAAAATTATGCTCGTTTGCATAACGTCGCATTCGGTGATATGCCAACCTCTATGGTAATTCAAACTCCGGGATCCAAATGGCAAACTTCTAGAGTAAGCCATGGAAATGAAATCCAAGTCGACAGACTTGTTTTCCTCGCGTCTTTGATAGCCCTTAAATCTTCAGATATTAATATCATTCTGGGTATGGACTGGATGTCGGCTCATCATGCCCAAATTGATTGCTTCTCTAGGACTGTTCAACTCACTCACCCTTCGGGCAAGATAGTCAATGTCTTAACCCGAATAGCCAAGCGACAATTATATTCTCTTAACGCCAGCCCTTTGCCAGATCTTGAGGACGTTCCGGTAGTCCGTGACTTCCCGGATGTCTTCCCAGAGGAATTGCCAGGTGTTCCACCTGACAGGGATGTTGAGTTCGTAATAGACCTCATCCCAGGAACCGTTCCGATTGCTAGAAGACCTTATAAGATGGCACCACTAGAACTAGCCGAGCTTAAGAAACAACTCGATGAGTCCTTGAAAAAGGGTTTCATCCGCCCTAGTTCATCTCCGTGGGCTTGCCCCGTCCTATTCGTCAAGAAGAAGGATGGTACGGACCGGATGGTTGTAGATTACCGACCTGTCAATTTGGTCACAATCAAGAACAAATATCCGCTCCCCAGGATCAACGACCTTTATGATCAGCTCGCTGGATCCTCAGTCTTCTCCAAGATGGATTTGAGGTTGGGCTACCATCAAATCAAAATCAGAAACGGGGACATTCCTAAAACGGCCTTTGTTACTCGTTATGGCCAATACGAGTACACCGTCATGTCCTTCGGATTAACCAACGCTCCAGCCACTTTTTCTCGGTTAATGAACTCAATCTTCATGGAGTATTTGGATAAATTCGTCGTGGTTTACCTCGATGATATACTCATCTACTCCAAGAACGAGGAAGAACATGCCGAACATCTAAGGCTAGTGTTGAAGAAACTTCGAGAGCATCGCCTTTATGCCAAATTTTCTAAATGTGAATTCTGGTTGTCAGAAGTGACCTATCTGGGTCATGTAATATCTGGTAAAGGTATTGCTGTTAACCCTGAGCGAGTTCAAGCCGTCCTTAATTGGACTCCACCTGAATCGGTCAAGCAAGTTCGGAGTTTTCTGGGCTTAGCGAGCTATTGTCGTCGCTTTGTCGAGAACTTCTCCAAGGTTGCTAAACCCCTAACCGAACTCCTCAAGAAAGATAAGAAGTTCGAGTGGACTCCACAATGTGAGCACAGCTTTCAGGAACTGAAAAGACGCCTGACTTCTGCTCCCGTACTGGTACCGCCAGACTTCTCCAAGGACTTTGTTATCTACTGCGACGCCTCGCGACAAGGACTAGGTTGCATTCTCATGCAAGATCGACACGTAATTGCCTACGCTTCACGGCAATTGCACCCACATGAGGAGAATTATCCTACTCATGATCTAGAGCTTGCAGCCGTAGTCTATGCACTTAAGACCTGGCGACATTACCTCCTCGGTAACCGTTGCGAAATATTCACTGATCACCAAAGTCTGAAGTACATTTTCACCCAACCGGATCTGAATCTCAGGCAAAGACGTTGGGTTGAATTGATCACAGACTTCGACTTAGGAATAACCTACACCCCAGGGAAAGCCAACGTCATGGCTGATGCGCTAAGTCGTAAATCTTATTGTAACAACCTGATGTTACAACAAAGTCAACCGCTTCTCCATAAGGAATTTCGGAAGCTTAACCTTCACATTGTTCCTCAAGGTTTTCTTTCCACCTTGGTGGCAAAACCTACCCTTACGGATCAGATTATCAAAGCACAGAAGGTAGATCCGGGAATCTCCCGCATCAAGAGAAACATTCAGAAAGGAATTGCGAATTGCTTCTCCATTAATGATCAAGGGGTCGTATACTTCGGGGATCGACTAGTGGTTCCCAAAGTGCGAAACCTGAGGCGATTAATCCTTAAGGAAGCTCATGAATCTCCTCTCACCATTCATCCCGGTAGTACTAAGATGTATCAGGACCTACGCCAGAGGTTCTGGTGGACTAGGATGAAGAGAGAAATTGCTCAGTATATTGCTAATTGCGACGTCTGTCGTCGTGTAAAAGCAGAGCATCAACGGCCTGCTGGCACCCTTCAACCCTTAGCTATTCCTGAATGGAAATGGGATAAAATTGGTATGGATTTCATTACCGGTTTTCCCAGGACCAAGAGAGGGAATAATGCTATCTTCGTCGTTGTCGATCGTCTTTCCAAAGTAGCCCATTTCTTACCTGTTCGTGAGAGTATAACCGCTAGTCAGCTGGCCGACTTATACATCTCCCGTATAGTGTCTCTCCATGGTGTTCCTTTGGAAATTAACTCGGATCGAGGAAGTCTTTTCACCTCTCGATTTTGGGAAAGCTTCCAAAATGCTATGGGGACCCGTCTCTCTTTTAGCACCGCTTTCCACCCTCAGTCGAGTGGTCAAGTGGAACGCGTCAACCAGATTCTAGAAGACATGCTTCGAGCCTCTGTTATCTCATTCGGAATGGACTGGGAGAAGTGCCTTCCATTTGCCGAATTCGCTTACAACAACAGCTATCAATCTAGCTTGGGTAAAGCCCCTTTTGAAGTTCTCTATGGACGACGGTGTCGAACACCCCTTAACTGGTCAGAGACCGGGGAAAGACAATTCTTTGGCCCGGACATGATTCAGGAAGCAGAAGAACAAGTTCGCATCGTTCGTGAAAAGTTGAAAACAGCCCAATCCCGTCAAAAGAGTCAATATGACCGAAAACATAAGGCTATGACTTTCGAGGTTGACGAGAAGGCTTATCTTCGGGTCACCCCTCTGAAGGGAACCCATCGTTTCGGTATCAAAGGCAAATTGGCTCCTCGATACATTGGACCTTTTCGCATTCTCGCCAAACGAGGAGAAGTTGCCTACCAGTTGGAACTACCTCCGCACCTCTCCAGAGTCCACGATGTCTTCCACGTTTCTCAACTCAGGCGTTGCTTCTCGGATCCTATCCGTGGAGTGGACCACGAAACGCTTGATCTCCAAGATAATCTTACATATCGAGAGTACCCCATTCGCATCCTCGATCAGGCCGAACGTACCACCCGACGTCATAATATCAAGTTTCTCAAAGTTCAATGGTCGCACCATTCTGAAGATGAAGCAACTTGGGAAAGGGAGGATCGTCTTCGACTCGAGTATCCCGCCTTCTTCCCGGAGGAACCCAAATCTCGGGACGAGATTCTTTTGAGTGGGGGTGAGTTGTCACATCCTAGTTAGCCATGCATTAGAGTGTTGCATCATGTTTACCTTTTCATCAGAAACCTGAAATGGGGATGACAGAACCCCCAGTCCCCTCTGAAACCAATTAGGGTTTACTAAAAACATTTTCAATGAACCTGAAATGCCCTTCTAAAATGCCCATCATTTTTGTCTTGGTTCAGAACCTCTGCCAAAAGTGGTGCACATTTTCCTAGGCCATCCTAGGGTTTTTGAATTAAATCATAAATATTTGAATTTGGGCATTTAAAATTATATAAAATATTTAAATGCTCAAATATCTCCAAACTAAAATGTTTCATGTTGGAAATAATCCAACTATGGACCAGGAGTAGTTTGGTGATTTTTGAAGTTGCCTAGGTATTTTATTTAATTCAACTAAGTTGCAGAAGTATTAAAAATTAGAAAACAGAAATAAATAAAAGGGAGAACCTTACCTGGGCTCCTCCCTGTCCGGCCCAGCCAGCTGGCCGGCCCAGCCAGCAGGCGGCCCAGCCCACCACTGCAGCCCTCCGTCGTCTTCCTCCCCTCGCCCCGAAGCTGCTGCGTGCTCGCACGCGCACGGCCGCGCGGCCACCTCCTGCTTGCCGACGAGCTCCTGGCCGCGTGGACGACTTCCGCAGGCCGTCCCGATCCCCCTGACCCCCCTCACTCTCCCGTGCACCTCTTCCCTCTCTCCCTGCTTCGCCTCCCTCGCCCCCTCTTCCGAAGCAGAGCGCAGCCGCCGACGCCGTTCACCGTAGCTGCAGCCACCGCCCTTCCCTCGCTCCCCCGACTAGCCCAGAGGCTCCGCCTCGACCCCCTCTTCCTTCCCATCGATCCACGGGCCTCCGGAAGCCCTGCATCGCCGCCCACGTCGCCGTTCCCCTCCTCGGCCACCGGAGATCGTCGCCGTCGAATCGAGAGCTACCGGACGTCCCCGAGCCCGCTAACCATCCCTGCAGCTCCGCGGTGAGCCGCTGACCCGATTCCCCCTTGCCCCGTCGTCCCTAGCATCCTGTAGTTGCCGTCCCCTTGAGCTCCGAAGCTCGCCGCCGCCGTGCCTCGTCGCCGCCGTGGCTGGAGCCGTTGTAGTTCGAAGCCGAGCACACCATCGTGCTCCACACCTCACCAGGAGCACGTAGCACGCACCAACGCCTCCCCTAGCGCCCTGCATCGCCTAACCCGCCGTTGGCCGAACTCCGGCCGCCGCTCACGAGCTCGCCGTCGTCGGTACCGGCCACCTCAGGCACGGCCACCACCACCGTTCGACGCGCGGGAGCAAGGGCTCTCCAACGAGCCCAAGCACGGCCTCGCCCGTGCCCTGTAGCGCGTTTCCGCATCGCGCCGCCGTCTCGGGCCTCACCGGCGTCATGTCGCCGGTGGGTTTGACCTGTTTGACCTGGGGTTTGACCCCCCCAGGGTCACTGACGCGTGGGCCCCGTCGGCCAGGTGGTTAGATTAGCGCTAATCACCGCTTAATTAACCCCCCCTGACACTGACCAGTGGGCCCCAGCGCCACTAATTCCTAATTAGGATTAAATTAACCCTGTTAAACCCCCCCTGTCACTGACGTGTGGACCCCACACGTCAGGTTTGACCCCAGCCAGCCGCAGTTGACCACTGACGTCATGCTGACGTCATGCTGGCGCAATATTTATATTTCTGGATTTAATTTAAATCAGGAAATTCCAGAATATTATTTAAACTTCAAAAATTCATAACTTTTATTCTGTAACTCCAAATCAGACAAATTATATATGAAAAATGATCAGAAAAATCCAATCTATCCATCTGTACTATTTTCATGCATGACTAAACAAGTTAACTTGATGTTTAATGCAGAACAAGGAAAAGCACTTTAAGAGGCCATGTTTGAGTTTGAAATTTGAATCTTTGATTCAAATTTGTTCAAACCCTTCTGGTTTTAGTTGCATTAGCCCAACACACTCATATTGCCATGTTTCATGCATGCATCATATTGTTGCACATTGTTTGGTGATGGTTGTGTATCGGTGTCCTTTGCGACAGGTTCTGCCTCCGAGGAGTACCGTGATTACCCTAACGAAGAACCGTATCAGTGCATCGAACCATCAGGCAAGCAATCAACCATTTGATCATATCGATACAATCCCATGTTCTCGCTCCTGCTCTCTTTTACTGCATTAAGACAACGCGTTTCAAACTGCTGTGTGCTACGGTAGTTGAACCCATTTCCTCTGCATGACCTGTCATTGCCACAGTAACTAGATGAAACCCACTAGCATGTGTAGGAGTTGATTGAGCCATATGTATGTGTTGTTCCTACCTTGCTATGCCTGCTATGCTTAGAGTCGTGTCAGGTCTGGTTCATCTGGGTGATGGGCTAGAGTGAAATGATTATGTCGGTAATGAGAGTGGTGTGGTGAACATGATTTGGTAAAGGTATCGATGAGAGGCCATGTAGGAGTACATGGTGGGTTGTTTCATTGAAGCCGACCTTAAGCACTGAGATCTGTATGTGTGATTTAAGATTCAGCTACTACCATGCATTGGGCCCGAAACCAATGGACCCTCTCGACTTCTTAGTCACCCTAGTTCTCTGTCCAGGAGTTGCAAGTAGTTTCTGGTGTTTGTAGTATACTGGAGGCCGTGGACAGCGCTGACCGTAGGGGTGGGCTGTGATGCGGTAGGTACGTGGCACGGTGTACCGAATACCCGTTAGGTATCTCGGGAACCCTGCTCACATCGTTTGGGGCTGTGAGCGATACCTCGGCCGGATCTCCTCATGGATGGAACCCGAATAGGCGATAAACCTGGACTAGGGACTTAGGTGATTAGGTAGGTCGTGGCCGACACCCACGTTGGGCTTCCGCTTGAAGGTTGCCGAGTACATGTCGTGTAAACGACGGTAAGTGGTGAGAGCGTGTATGAAGAAGTACACCCCTGCAGGGTTATCATAATCTATTCGAATAGCCGCGTCCGCGGTAAAGGACTACTTGGTTGCCTATACAGTTCATAGACAAGTAAATGGAAACTGCTAAAAGCCTCAAGATAAGTGTGAGTGCCGAGGATGGCTCTTCCGTAGGAAGACGGAGGCGGATCCTCGGTAGTGTATTGAAGTGGTGGGTAATGGACTCGTGTGCGCAAAACCATTTCAAGTTGAAGTATCGTAAGATAGCCTAGCCAAGAGTCAAAGCTGGCTTGCTGCAATAACTCCACCAACCCTTCTTGATAATATGCATGTATGTAGGATCTGATGTAAGTCTTGCTGAGTACCTTTGTACTCATGTTGCTATAATTTACATTTTACAGAAGACGCTGCAACCCCTTCTGATGGGTTCTATGTAGACGTTGACATCAACGAGTAGGCTAAAGGCCCAGGTGGTGACCCTGAGCTTGTGAAGGACCACATAGTATAGCTAGGCTTTCCAAGCCTCTTTTATTTTACTAGTTGTCTGTACTCAGACAAGTTACTTCCGCTGCTGGTTTGTATGACTGTATGACTTGTATGTTGGGTCGTGGGACCCGTACCTTTGTGTATGCTATGTATGGCTCCCTGAGCCTTAAATAAAGTACTTGTGTCGTAGAGTCATGTTGTGATGCTTCGTTGTATTTGCACATATCGAGCATATTGTGTGTATGATTGAAATGCTTGGTATGTGTGGGATCTGACTACCTAGTTGTTTATCTTTAGTAGCCTCTCTTACCGGGAAATGTCTCCTAGTGTTACCGCTGAGCCATGGTAGCTTGCTACTGCTCTGGAACACTTAGGCTGGCCGGCATGTGTCCTTCTTCGTTCCTGTGTCTGTCCCTTCGGGGAAATGTCACGCATTGAGTACCGGAGTCCTGTTAGCCCGCTACAGCCCGGTTTACCGGAGTCCTGCTAGCCCAGTGCTACAGCCCGGACCCACTTGCTGATGACCGACACGTTCGAAGCTGGGTCATGGATGCCTGTCCCTGTAAGTCTGTGCCACTTTGGGTTTACGACTAGTCATGTCAGCCCGGGCTCCTTATCATATGGATGCTAGCGACACTATCATATACGTGAGCCAAAAGGCGCAAACGGTCCCGGGCAAAGGTAAGGCGACACCCGTGGGGATACCGTGCGTGAGGCCGCAAAGTGATATGAGGTGTTACCGGCTAGATCGATGTGACATCGAGTCGGGGTCCTGACATTCAACTTGAATCTTTAATAATTGTATGATTGTTTTGCTACCGCTGTCGTTAGTTCGGTTATGCTTATGGATCGGTGGTTACCATCATGCTATGCTTTCTTGCTCCTCGTTATCATGAACTACTTGTTAGTATTACTTTCATATTGCCATGCTTGATAGTAGTACATGTTGGGTTGGTCATGTTCTTTAGGGCATGACTAACGTCGGTTACCAAGTACTGTTAATATGCATTGTTCCTTTGCTGCTAGTTGGTTAAGTGTTCCCTCGGTAATGTTATTAATGTGTTCTTGCACGATATTTATTGTTGATGCTAGTGGTCATGTTATGCTATGAGTAGTGTTGTACTTGTAATATTCATGCTCGTCATTATGATATGCTCAGATGGATATAATTCATTGTTGATATGGTGGATAGTTATGTTGCACCCCCATGCTTATATTGATATCATGCTCATGCATTGTAATTGCATCATGTTATTTTATCATGGCTCAGCATATTACATTCAAGTTTAACCGGATTAAATTGAACTTGAACAATTGTTGGCTGAGTCATGGTGCCACCATATCGAACTGACTAGTGCAACCACGCTTACCTTTATGGGAAGGTCCTAACTTGGTCTATTGTCGTGCCTCTCGCCGGTGCCTCCAACGAGGGAAGGTTATGGGCGCGCGCTACCCTGATCAGGTAGGCGGACATAAGACTTGTGTGCCCGTTGTTGTTGTTATGGATCCGGGTCCCCGTTTGGGACCGTTTATGTTTGGCCACGACGATGGTCATTGGTGTCTTTGGTAGACACGGGGCCACCCAGGACTAGCCCAGTGGGAAGTGAGTCGGAGTGGCCGGGAGAGTGTCATGGCAGTAGATCAGTTTTGTCGGAACACCGTTGGTCCACCCTAATGGGAGTGTGAGGCCATGGGTTCCGTGGTGTGGGTACAATGTATTAACCTCTGCAGAGTGTATATTAAACCTATCAATAGCCGCGCCCACGGATAAGGGCCCAGTTCGTAGTTGGTCACACTGCGAGTCAACAGTAATTAATAATAATGTGCTTAATAACAACCATGGTTCGATGATGAGATAAGTTGGTTGTGATCGCCGGAAAGATCACCGTTTGAGATCAAGTGTTGGTCATGGTTGTGATCGCCGGAATGATCACCGTTTAGTTACGAGGTAACCCGTTGAACCAAGAGTGGTTCCGTTCATGATCATGAGATGATCACCATGGTATCAAGGATACCGATTTGTTGGATATTCGTGATGTTGTGCAAGAATCATGGGTAAAGATCAAGCTCCTTGTGGTCGTTTAATGATTACTATGGTAATGTTTATACCAAGCTTGATTTGATCCTGAGATGATCGTGTGATGTCCGAGGTTGGTAAGTGTTGCATGTGATGGTTACGAGATAACCCGAGCAGAATAAGTGGTGCATATAGTGTCATCATGTTGCATGCTAGTATCGTCAGATTTATATGTTCATGCCATGCTCATATTGTTCTAGCGGTATTATGTTCATGTTGTTCATGCCATGTCATCCTGATGATCTCATGATAGTTCCTGCTTAAACTGTAATTGCCATGCTGTTGTATGTCTTGAATGCTTCTGGTAATTGTGAGCTTGCAAGTACATTCAATGTACTGACCTGGCGTGTCGTGCCAGTTTGCAGGTCATGCCGAATTTGATTGCTTGCTTGTCGTGGTTTCCGTTCGTGCGAGCTAGGATCAACGTTCCAGCTAGAGTCCCTACGGAGTGGAGTTCACCACCGTCGTCGTTGTTCCGCTACTAGAAGTTTTTTCGCTGCTTCGAGTTGTTCTGCTGCTTGCATAGAGCAACTGAGGATGGCGTAGTGTCTCCGTGCCGATGTTATTCCTTGTAATATTGGAGACCTTGTATTCATATTCGTATAATAATAGAAAGCTGGCTTGTTCTATGCTCAGCAGTGCCGTATTCCAGAAGACTTCTCCTTGGTCTCTGGGCTGGAATACGGGGTGTTCCGATTTCTCTAAGCCAGGGTGCCACATTTTGCAAACGACAAAAAGTATTCCACCACTCACCATCTACCTTGGTTGGTGAGATTTTTTAATTGAGCCATATAAGGCTGGTTGTAATGGGAGTATCATATACATGTATACATGTGTGTATATATATATACAAGTGTATGATACTACTGTCAGGACCCCGACTCGATGTCACATCGATCTAGCTGGTAACACCTCATATCACTTTGCGGCCTCACGCACGGTATTCCCACGGGTGTCGTCTTACCTTTTCCCGGGATCGTTTGCGCCTTTTGGCTCACGTATATGATAGTGTCGCTAGCATCCATATGCTAAAGAGCCCGGGCTGACATGACTAGTCGTAAACCCAAAGTGGCACAGACTTACAGGGACAGGCATCCATGACCCAGCTTCGAACGTGTCGGTCATCAGCAAGTGGGTCCGGGCTGTAGCACTGGGCTAGCAGGACTCCGGTAAACCGGGCTGTAGCGGGCTAACAGGACTCCGGTACTCAAAGCGTGACATTTCCCCGAAGGGACAGACACAGGAACGAAGAAGGACACATGCCGGCCAGCCTAAGTGTTCCAGAGCAGTAGCAAGCTACCATGGCTCAGCGGTAACACTAGGAGACATTTCCCGGTAAGAGAGGCTACTAAAGATAAACAACTAGATAGTCAGATCCCACACATACCAAGCATTTCAATCATACACACAATATGCTCGATATGTGCAAATACAACGAAGCATCACAACATGACTCTATGACACAAGTACTTTATTTAAGGCTCAGGGAGCCATACATAACATACACAAAGGTACGGGTCTCACGACCCAACATACAAGTCATACAGTCATACAAGCCAGCAGCGGAAGTAACTTGTCTGAGTACAGACAACTAGTAAAATAAAAGAGGCTTGGAAAGCCTAGCTATACTACGTGGTCCATCACAAGCTCAGGGTCACCACCTGGGTCTTTAGCCTACTCGTTGATGTCAACGTCTACATAGAACCCATCAGAAGGGGTTGCAGCGTCTTCTGTAAAAATGTAGATTATAGCAACATGAGTACAAAGGTACTCAGCAAGACTTACATCAGATCCTACATACATGCATATTATCAAGAAGGGTTGGTGGAGTTATTGCAGCAAGCCAGCTTTGACTCTTGGCTAGACTATCCTACGATACTCCAACTTGAAATGGTTTTGCGCACACGAGTCCACTACTCACCACTTCAATACACTACCGAGGATCCACCTCCGTCTTCCTACGGAAGAGCCATTCCTCGGCACTCACACTTATCTTGAGGCTTTTAACAGTATCCATTTACTTGTCTATGAACTGTATAGGCAACCAAGTAGTCCTTTACCGCGGACGCGGCTATTCGAATAGATCATGTTAACCCTGCAGGGGTGTACTTCTTCATACACGCTCTCACCACTTACCGTCGTTTACACGACATGTACTCGGCAACCTTCAAGCGGAAGCCCAACGTGGGTGTCGGCCACGACCTACCTAATCACCTAAGCCTCCAGTCCAGGTTTATCGCCTATTCAGGTTCCATCCGCAGGGAGTCCGGCCGAGGTTTCCCATACGGCCCCGAACGATGTGAACAGGGTTCCCGAGATACCTAACGGGTATTCGGTACACCCGGCCACGTACCTACCGCATCACAGCCCACCCCTACGGTCAGCGCTGTCCACGGCCTCCAGTAGGCTACAAACACCAGAAACTACTTGCAACTCCTGGACGGAGAACTAGGGTGAATAAGAAGCCGAGAGGGTCCATTGGTTTCGGGCCCAATGCATGGTAGTAGCTGATTCTTAAATCACACATACAGATCTCAGTGCTTAAGGTCGGCTTCAATGAAACAACCCACCATGTACTCCTACATGGCCTCTCATCGATACCTTTACCAAATCGTGTTCACCACACCACTCTCATTACCGACCTAATCATTTCACTCTAGCCCATCACCCAGATGAACCAGACCTGACACGACTCTAAGCATAGCAGGCATAGCAAGGTAGGAACAACACATACATATGGCTCAATCAACTCCTACACATGCTAGTGGGTTTCATCTAGTTACTGTGGCAATGACAGGTCATGCAGAGGAAATGGGTTCAACTACCGTAGCACACAGCAGTTTGAATTGCGTTGTCTTAATGCAGTAAAAGAGAGCAGGAGCGAGAACATGGGATTGTATCGATATGATCAAATGGTTGGTTGCTTGCCTGATGGTTCGTTGCACGGATACGGTTCTTCGTTAGGGTAATCACGGTACTCCTCGGGGACAGATCCTGTCGCAAAGGACACCGATACACAAACATCACCAAACAATATGCAACAATATGATGCATGCATGAAACATGGCAATATGAGTGTGTTGGGCTAATGCAACTAAAACCAGATGTGTTTGAACAAATTTGAATCAAAGATTCAAATTCCAAATTCAAATATGGCCTTTTAAAGTGCTTTTCCTTGTTCTGATTAAAACATCAATTTAACTTGTTTGATCATGCATGAAAATAGTACAGATGGATAGATTGGATTTTTCTGATCATTTTTCATATATAATTTGTCCAATTTGGAATTACAGAATAAAATTTATGAATTTTTGAAGTTTAATTAATATTCTGGAATTTCCTGATTTAATTTAAATCCAGAAATATAATTACTGTGTCAGCATGACGTCAGCATGACGTCAGTGGTCAACTGTGGCTGGTTGAAGTCAAACCTGACGTGTGGGGGCCACACGTCAGTGACAGGGGGGGTTAAACAGATTTAAATTAATCCTAATTACTTAATTAGTGGCACTGGGGCCCACTGTCAGTGTCAGGGGGGGTTGACTAACAGTAGTTAGCGCTAACCTAACCACCTGGCCGACAGGGCCCACGCGTCAGTGACCCTGGGGGGTCAAACCCCAGGTCGGTCAAGTCAAACCCCACCGGCGACATGACGCCGGCGAGATCCGAGACGGCGGCGAGAGTGCTTTTTGCCATTCCGGCGACCAAATGGACGGCGGAAGGCATCTACGTGTTGCTGAGGCTGAGCCGCGTCTATTGGTGGTGGTGGTTGGGCTCGAGGTGGCCGGAGTTGACGGCGGCGAGCTCGGCTGCGGTGGCCGGAGTTCGGGTGCGGTCGGGATCAGTGTTGCAGGGGGTTTGGGGAGGCGTTGGTGCGTTCTACGTGCTCCTCGTGATGTGTGGAGCACGATGGCGAGCTCGGTTGGGCGCTACGGCGACCGTGGCCACGACGGCGACATCGCCGGCGGCGTGGAGCTTTCGGTCGAGGTGGAGCTAGGGCCTAGAGGTCGGGAGAGACCAGGGAAGAAGGGGGAATCGCTCCGGGGGCTCACCGCGGTTGCAGTGGGCGTCGAAGCAGGCTCGGGGACGCGCCGGAGACGACGAATTTGACGGCGACGGTGGTCGGAGTCCGAAGAGGGGAACGGCGACGTGGCGGCGATGTAGGGCTTCCGGGGACCCGTGGAGCGGTGGGGAGGAAGAGGGAGTTGTGGCGGAGCTTCTGAGCTAATCGGGGGAGCGAGGGGTGGTCGGAGGCGGTGGCTATGGCGAACGGCGGCGACGGTCATGTTCGGCCGAGCGAGAGAGAGAGCGAGAGAGAGGAAGGAGAGAGCCAGGGAGAGTGAGAGAGAGCAGGGGGAGAGGCGTGGCGTCGTCCAGGGCGTCGAGCGAGGAGGGGAGGCCAGGCAAGCAGGCGAGCAGGTGGCGTGGCGCGGTGGCGCGCGCGCGCGCGCCGGCCACACTCCCCTCCCTCTGTCTGGACGAAGACGACAGAGGAGGGAGGTGGGCTGGGCTGGCTGGGCCAGCCAGCTGGCTGGGCCGCACAGTGGAGGAGCCCAGGTAGGTTTTTCCCCCTTTCTTTTCTGTTTTCTGTTTTTATTTAATATATCTGCAACTTTGTTGAATTAAATAAAATACCTAGACAACTCCAAAAATCACCAAACTACTCCTGGTCCATAGTTGGATTATTTCCAACATGAAACATTTTAGTTTGGAGATATTTGAGCATTTAAATATTTTATATAATTTTAAATGCCCAAATTCAAATAGTTATGATTTAATTCAAAAACCCTAGGATGGCCTAGGAAAATGTGCACCACTTTTGCAGAGGTTCTGAACCAAGACAAAAATGATGGGCATTTTAGAAGGGCATTTCAGGTTCATTGAAAATTATTTTAGTAAACCCTAGTTGGTTTCAGAGGGGACTGGGGGTTCTGTCATCCCCATTTCAGGTTTCTGCTGAAAGAGTAAACATGAT
>NC_057803.1:552735038-552750735 GCF_018294505.1 Triticum aestivum | reverse complement strand
CGCTGGGCGCATAGCTCCATAATTCTCCCACCATAGACTGGCGGGGCCTTCAAGATGATATGCGGCAAAGGTGACCTTGTCAGCCTCCGCTACCAGCGCGGAACGCAGCTTGTGAGAAATACTGCGAAGCCAGTCATCAGCGTCGAGAGGCTCGACGGAGTGGTGGAACGTGGGTGGATGCAATTTGATAAAATCACTAAGTGACACCACGTTAGCCCTCTGATGGTGTGCTGTATTCTGTTCAATACGCTCCAACAAACGGTTTGTCTCCCGCTTGTTTCTCTCAGCTTCCATCATCACCTCGGCTAGTGAAGGAGGATGAGGCAGATTTTCATTCCTGGCTTCACTGCCTTCGGCCTGCTCTTGAGAAGCAGGGTTGGCGCGCGTGTTGACCATCCTAGGTAAACAAGACAAAGATTTAGTCAGAATGATAAAATTCCGACATAGGAATACATAATGTGAGGAATAACTCGGAATGCAAGATGATCATCCGTATGACATGGTAGATACAGAAACTGCTTCTTTTATTCCATCGTCATACACACCATACAAGGTTTAGTACAAGACCAAACGAAGTACTATTACGGTGAAAAGGGATTACATCTCATCGGAGGCATTCCAAACTCCTATACATTATTTTTCTACAACTCCGGAAAGAGTACAAACTAGGTCATATCCCACGAGTCACGCGGAACGATAGATGACACAGCTAGTGCAAACTAGGGATACTACCCCTAACTCAGACCGATCCGTAGTAGTCCTCATAAAAGTCACCTCCATAGCCTGGAAGCTCAACATGTTCATCCGGAAACAGATGATCTCGCGGAGCTTGTGGACCATAGGGGCTAGGATGAGGCCTTGGACCAACAAACGGTGGCCTGCGGGGACCGCGAGGTGGGGTGATGCCTCCTACATCACGCCAAACCATCACGTCAGGCAGAGCAGATCTCACAGGATAGAGATCGCGCATATCTGAGAATCCAGCTTGCACCGCCGGTGCGAACCGAGTCAAAGTGGCCCAGTGGTCAGCACGGGTATTGAAGAGCTCTAACCTTAAGGCCCGATTTTCACGATCCTTAACCTCGAGCATCTCAGCAGTGGTGCGAGTTCGTGAATCCTCCTGAGTGGAATCAGCATAAATAGCTTGGAGATATCCTTGTGCTCCCGGAAGTGATCCTGGCATATACCGGAAATCAGAGTCCCGAAATAAACCAGATCTGACTCGCATAATGGTCATCATGGAGTAGGCGGCATCCTGCACAGCCATCTCAATAGTAACCCCGAGTCCATAGGAGCAGTGAAGAGGCTCAGTGGATCCAGGATAAGATGGAAATATCCTGACAGTGCAGAGATACTGGCTTTGATTGAAGTCCCGGAATTGCTCTTCGACCGTGTACTCAGGATACCAGCGGTATCCAGCCTCAGTCATTACCCTGACCAACTTAGCAGTATGGCCGGGTACATCTAGGCATCGAGTCAGGCGAACCACTTGATTGAGGTCGCGAGTGGCCATCTGAAAGCATAATCATAATGCAAAGGCATTAGAATTTCTAGCAAAATTTCGACAGCATAACAGCTGTAAATGCTCAAAAAGGATTTTGAGACATTTGACAAAGGATTTCGTACACACTCAACATCATCATATCAAAGTTCTGAAACCATGTTGGCAACACAATGTGGTAGTAGAACTGAACTAGGCTTGTAACCATCAAACTTATAAGGTACTACTGATTAGTAACACGTGATCCTGATAGAGAGAACAGATCCTAATTCCTTAACCCCCGGTGGAAGAATGGACTGACTCAGATCAGAAAGTCATAAGGTATAAGGAGTAAAAAGAGCCTTACGTTCCAACCCACAAACAATTCCCCTACATATAACTAAAGAATTTCTAGACTCAACATCGACCAGTTTGGCTTGGAGAACCTACAGGCAGTCCGGCTCTGATGCCAACGCTGTCAGGACCCCGACTCGATGTCACATCGATCTAGCTGGTAACACCTCATATCACTTTGCGGCCTCACGCACGGTATCCCCACGGGTGTCGTCTTACCTTTTCCCGGGACCGTTTGCGCCTTTTGGCTCACGTATATGATAGTGTCGCTAGCATCCATATGATAAAGAGCCCGGGCTGACATGACTAGTCGTAAACCCAAAGTGGCACAGACTTATAGGGACAGGCATCCATGACCCAGCTTCGAACGTGTCGGTCATCAGCAAGTGGGTCCGGGCTGTAGCACTGGGCTAGCAGGACTCCGGTAAACCGGGCTGTAGCGGGCTAACAGGACTCCGGTACTCAATGCGTGACATTTCCCCGAAGGGACAGACACAGGAACGAAGAAGGACACATGCCGGCCAGCCTAAGTGTTCCAGAGCAGTAGCAAGCTACCATGGCTCAGCGGTAACACTAGGAGACATTTCCCGGTAAGAGAGGCTACTAAAGATAAACAACTAGATAGTCAGATCCCACACATACCAAGCATTTCAATCATACACACAATATGCTCGATATGCGCAAATACAACGAAGCATCACAACATGACTCTACGACACAAGTACTTTATTTAAGGCTCAGGGAGCCATACATATCATACACAAAGGTACGGGTCTCACGACCCAACATACAAGTCATACAGTCATACAAACCAGTAGCGGAAGTAACTTGTCTGAGTACAGACAACTAGTAAAATAAAAGAGACTTGGAAAGCCTAGCTATACTACGTGGTCCTTCACAAGCTCAGGGTCACCACCTGGGTCTTTAGCCTACTCGTTGATGTCAACGTCTACATAGAACCCATCAGAAGGGGTTGCAGCGTCTTCTGTAAAAATGTAGATTATAGCAACATGAGTACAAAGGTACTCAGCAAGACTTACATCAGATCCTACATACATGCATAGTATCAAGAAGGGTTGGTGGAGTTATTGCAGCAAGCCAGCTTTGACTCTTGGCTAGGCTATCCTACGATACTCCAACTTGAAATGGTTTTGCGCACACGAGTCCACTACTCACCACTTCAATACACTACCGAGGATCCACCTCCGTCTTCCTACGGAAGAGCCATCCTCGGCACTCACACTTATCTTGAGACTTTTAGTAGTTTCCATTTACTTGTCTATGAACTGTATAGGCAACCAAGTAGTCCTTTACCGCGGACGCGGCTATTCGAATAGATCATGTTAACCCTGCAGGGGTGTACTTCTTCATACACGCTCTCACCACTTACCGTCGTTCACACGACATGTACTCGGCAACCTTCAAGCGGAAGCCCAACGTGGGTGTCGGCCACGACCTACCTAATCACCTAAGCCTCCAGTCCAGGTTTATCGCCTATCCAGGTTCCATCCGCAGGGAGTCCGGCCGAGGTTTCCCATACGGCCCCGAACGATGTGAACAGGGTTCCCGAGATACCTAACGGGTATTCGGTACACCGTGCCACGTACCTACCGCATCACAGCCCACCCCTACGGTCAGCGCTGTCCACGGCCTCCAGTAGGCTACAAACACCAGAAACTACTTGCAACTCCTAGACGGAGAACTAGGGTGAATAAGAAGCCGAGAGGGTCCATTGGTTTCGGGCCCAATGCATGGTAGTAGCTGATTCTTAAATCACACATACAGATCTCAGTGCTTAAGGTCGGCTTCAATGAAACAACCCACCATGTACTCCTACATGGCCTCTCATCGATACCTTTACCAAATCGTGTTCACCACACCACTCTCATTACCGACATAATCATTTCACTCTAGCCCATCACCCAGATGAACCAGACCTGACACGACTCTAAGCATAGCAGGCATAGCAAGGTAGGAACAACACATACATATGGCTCAATCAACTCCTACACATGCTAGTGGGTTTCATCTAGTTAATGTGGCAATGACAGGTCATGCAGAGGAAATGGGTTCAACTACCGTAGCACACAGTAGTTTGAAACGCGTTGTCTTAATGCAGTAAAAGAGAGCAGGAGCGAGAACATGGGATTGTATCGATATGATCAATGGTTGGTTGCTTGCCTGATGGTTCGATGCACGGATACGGTTCTTCGTTAGGGTAATCACGGTACTCCTCGGAGGCAGAACCTGTCGCAAAGGACATCGATACACAACATCACCAAACAATGTGCAGCAATATGATGCATGCATGAAACATGGCAATATGAGTGTGTTGGGCTAATGCAACTAAAACCAGAAGGATTTGAGCAAATTTGAATCAAGGACTCAAATTTCAAATTCAAATATGGCCTTTTAAAGTGCTTTTCCTTGATCTGCTTGAAACATCAATTTAACTTGTTTGATCATGCATGAAAATAGTATAGATGGATAGATTGGATTTTTCTGATCATTTTTCATATATAATTTGTCCAATTTGGAGTTACAGAATAAAAGTTATGAATTTTTGAAGTTTAGATAATATTCTGGAATTTCCTGATTTAAATTAAATCCAGAAATTATAATTATTGCGCCAGCATGATGTCAGCATGACGTCAGTGGTCAACTGCGGCTGGCTGAAGTCAAACCTGACGTGTGGGGGCCACACGTCAGTGACAGGGGGGGTTTAACAGGTTTAAATTAATCCTAATTACTAATTAGTGGCGTTGGGGCCCACTAGTCAGTGTCAGGGGGGGTTGACTAACGGTAATTAGTACTAACTAACCACCTGTCCGACAGGGCCCACGCGTCAATGACCCTGGGGGGGTCAAACCTCAGGTCGGACAGGTCAAACCTGCCGGCGGTTAGTCGCCGGCGAGGTCCGCGGCGTGCAGGGGCCTCGGGTTTCCTCTGTGGTGCTCCAAACGGCGTGCGGCTAGGTGCGTTGGATAGCTAGCTCGACGGCGCGTCGGACGGTGGCCGTGGCTGGCCCTGGGGTGGCCAGAGTCGACGGCGGCGAGCTCGACTGCGGCTGCCGGAGTTCGGGCGCGGTCGGAATCGACGTTGCAGGGGGTTTGGGGAGGCGTTAGTGCGTGCTGCGTGCTCCTGGTGAGGTGGGGAGCACGATAGTGCGCTCGGTTGGGTGCTACGGTGACCGTGGCCACGACGGCGACATCGCCGGCGGCGTGGAGCTCTCGGCCAAGGTGGGGCTAGGGCCTAGAGGTCGAAAGAGACCAGGGGAGAAGGGGGAAACGATCCGGGGGCTCACCGCGGTTGCAGTGGGCGTCGAAGCGGGCTCGGAGACGCGCTGGAGACGGCGAATTCGACGGCGATGATGGTCGGAGCCCGAAGAGGGGAACAGCGACGTGGCGGCGATGCAGGGCTTCCGGGGAGCTGTGGAGCGGTGGGGAGGAAGAGGGGGTCGTGGCGGAGCTTCTGAGCTAGTCGGGGGAGCGAGGGGTGGCCGGAGACGCCTGCTGTGGCGAACGGCGGCGACGGTGGTGTTCGGCCGTGAGAGAGAGAGAGCGAGGGAGAGGAGGGGAGAGCCGGGGTGAGTGAGAGAGAGCAGGGGGGAGGCGTGGCGTCGTCCAGGGGCATCGAGGCGAGGAGGGGAGGGTAGGCAGGCAGGGAGAGAGGTGGCGTGGCGCGGTGGCGCGCGCGCGCGCCGGCCACACTCCCCTCCCTCTGTCGGGACGAAGACGACAGAGGAGGGAGGTGGGCTGGGCCGGCTGCTGGCTGGGCCAGCCAGCTGGCTGGGCCGCACAGGGAGGAGCCCAGGTAAGCTTCTCCCTTTATTTTTTTTTGTTTTCTAATTTCTGACATTTGTTTTTATTTAAATAATATATTAAATCATTTATTTAACTTATGCCAATTTTTGCAGGGGCTAGATATATTATTCCAGAGCTCCTTTATAATTGGCATAATATTTGGACATATATTAATATATATAGAAATATATTTCCAATGCAAATATTTATGCATTAATTCCAAATGCCCCTAATAAATGTCCATGAGTCACTAAAAATATTGGTTTGATTTTTATCTCTGTCCAATATTTCCAGAGAGCAACATGAGCATTTTCTTGGACCCTTTTGGAGAAATTTTTATTTGGGTCATTTTTAAAATGATTCTGAGGGTTTCACAGATCCCCATTTCAAGTTTCTGATGAAAGAGCAAACATGATGCAACACTCTAATGCATGACTAGCTAGGGTGTGACAACTCACCCCCACTCAAAAGAATCTCGTCCCGAGATTTGGGTTCCTCCGGGAAGAAGGCGGGGTACTCAAGTCGAAGACGATCCTCCCTTTCCCAAGTTGCTTCATCCTCAGAATGGTGCGACCACTGAACTTTGAGAAACTTGATGTTATGATGTCGAGTGGTACGCTCGGCCTGATCGAGGATACGAATGGGGTACTCTCGATATGTAAGATTATCTTGGAGATCAAGCGTTTCGTGGTCCACTTCACGGATAGGATCCGAGAAGCAACGCCTGAGTTGAGAAACGTGGAAGACATCGTGGACTCTGGAGAGGTGCGGAGGTAATTCCAACTGGTAGGCAACTTCTCCTCGTTTGGCGAGAATGCGAAAAGGTCCAATGTAACGAGGAGCCAATTTGCCTTTGATACCGAAATGATGGGTTCCCTTCAGAGGGGTGACCCGAAGATAAGCCTTCTCGTCAACCTCGAAAGTCATAGCCTTATGCTTTCGGTCATATTGACTCTTTTGACGAGATTGGGCTGTTTTCAACTTTTCACGAACGATACGAACTTGTTCTTCTGCTTCCTGAATCATATCCGGGCCAAAGAATTGTCTTTCCCCGGTCTCTGACCAGTTAAGGGGTGTTCGACATCGTCGTCCATAGAGAACTTCAAAAGGGGCTTTACCCAAGCTAGATTGATAGCTGTTGTTGTAAGCGAATTCGGCAAATGGAAGGCACTTCTCCCAGTCCATTCTGAACGAGATAACAGAGGCTCGAAGCATGTCTTCTAGAATTTGGTTGACGCGTTCCACTTGACCACTTGACTGAGGGTGGAAAGCGGTGCTAAAGGAGAGACGAGTTCCCATAGCATTTTGGAAACTTTCCCAAAATCGAGAGGTGAAAAGACTTCCTCGATCCGAGTTAATTTCCAAGGGAACACCATGAAGGGACACTATTCGGGAGATGTATAAGTCTGCCAGCTGACTAGCGGTTATACTCTCACGAACAGGTAGGAAATGGGCTACTTTGGAAAGACGATCGACCACGACGAAAATAGCATTATTCCCTCTCTTGGTCCTGGGAAAACCGGTAATGAAATCCATGCCAATTTTATCCCATTTCCATTCAGGAATAGCTAAAGGTTGAAGGGTGCCAGCAGGCCGTTGGTGCTCTGTTTTTACACGACGACAGACGTCGCAATTTGCAATATACTGAGCAATTTCTCTCTTCATCCTAGTCCACCAGAACCTCTGGCGTAGGTCCTGATACATCTTAGTACTACCGGGATGAATGGTGAGAGGAGATTCATGAGCTTCCTGAAGGATCAAACGCCTCAGGTTTCGCACTTTGGGAACCACTAGTCGATTCCCGAAGTATACGACCCCTTGATCATTAATAGAGAAGCAATTCGCAATTCCTTTCTGAATGTTTCTCTTGATGCGGGAGATTCCCGGATCTACCTTCTGTGCTTTGATAATCTGATCCGTAAGGGTAGGTTTTGCCACCAAGGTGGAAAGAAAACCTTGAGGAACAATGTGAAGATTAAGTTTCCGAAATTCCTCATGGAGAAGCGGTTGACTTTGTTGTAACATCAGATTGTTACAATAAGATTTACGACTTAGCGCATCAGCCATGACGTTGGCTTTCCCTGGGGTGTAGGTTATCCCTAAATCGAAGTCTGTGATCAATTCAACCCAACGTCTTTGCCTGAGATTCAAATCCGGTTGGGTGAAAATGTACTTCAGACTTTGGTGATTAGTGAATATTTCGCAACGGTTACCGAGGAGGTAATGTCGCCAGGTCTTAAGTGCATAGACTACGGCTGCAAGCTCTAGATCATGAGTAGGATAATTCTCCTCATGTGGGTGCAATTGCCGTGAAGCGTAGGCAATTACGTGTCGATCTTGCATGAGAATGCAACCTAGTCCTTGTCGCGAGGCGTCGCAGTAGATAACAAAATCCTTGGAGAAGTCTGGCGGTATCAGTACGGGAGCAGAAGTCAGGCGTCTTTTCAGTTCCTGAAAGCTGTGCTCACATTGTGGAGTCCACTCGAACTTCTTATCTTTCTTGAGGAGTTCGGTTAGAGGTTTAGCAACCTTGGAGAAGTTCTCGACAAAGCGACGACAATAGCTCGCTAAGCCTAGAAAACTCCGAACTTGCTTGACCGATTCAGGTGGAGTCCAGTTAAGGACGGCTTGAACTCGCTCAGGGTTAACAGCAATACCTTTACCAGATATTACATGACCCAGATAGGTCACTTCTGACAACCAGAATTCACATTTAGAAAATTTGGCATAAAGGCGATGCTCTCGAAGTTTCTTCAACACTAGCCTTAGATGTTCGGCATGTTCTTCCTCGTTCTTGGAGTAGATGAGTATATCATCGAGGTAAACCACGACGAATTTATCCAAATACTCCATGAAGATTGAGTTCATTAACCGAGAAAAGGTGGCTGGAGCGTTGGTTAAACCGAAGGACATGACGGTGTACTCGTATTGGCCATAACGAGTAACAAAGGCCGTTTTAGGAATGTCCCCGTTTCTGATTTTTATTTGATGGTAGCCCAACCTCAAATCCATCTTGGAGAAGACTGAGGATCCAGCGAGCTGATCGTACAGGTCGTTGATCCTGGGAAGTGGATATTTGTTCTTGATTGTGACCAGATTGACAGGTCGGTAATCTACAACCATCCGGTCCGTACCATCCTTCTTCTTGACGAATAGGACGGGGCAAGCCCACGGAGATGAACTAGGTCGGATGAAACCCTTTTTCAAGGACTCATCGAGTTGTTTCTTAAGCTCGGCTAGTTCTAGGGGTGCCATCTTATAGGGTCTTCTAGCAATCGGAACGGTTCCTGGAATGAGGTCTATTACGAACTCAACATCCCTGTCAGGTGGAACACCTGGCAATTCCTCTGGAAAGACATCCGGGAAGTCACAGACTACCGGCACGTCCTCAAGGTCTGGCAAAGGGCTGGCGTTAAGAGAATATAATTGTCGCTTGGCTATTCGGGTCAAGACATTGACTATCTTCCCCGAAGGATGGGTGAGTTGAACAGTCCTAGAGAAGCAATCAATTTTGGCTTGATGAGCTGACATCCAGTCCATACCCAAAATGATATTAATATCTGAAGATTTAAGGGCTATCAAAGATGCAAGGAAAACAAGTCTGTCGACTTGGATTTCATTTCCATAACTTACCCTAGAGGTCTGCCATCTAGAACCAGGAGTAGAAATTTCCATAGTGGATGGCATGTCACAGAATGCGACGTTATGCAAGCGAGCATAGTTTTCAGATATAAAAGAATGAGAGGCTCCTGTATCGAAAAGAACAGATGCCGGGTGGCAATTAACAATAAGCGTACCGAGAACGACGTTGGGATCCTCTTGAGCTTCTTCGGCAGGATACAGTTGACATGGCCACGTGTAGCGGTGACCGGCTTGGCGTGGAATATTTTTCCTGTCGGCTTGCCACGGCCAATAGCTTTAGCAGATTGATTGGGGTTGGTCTAGGGACACTCACGCATATAGTGGCTAGATTCCCCACATTTGAAACAAGTCACGGAACTGGTACGTGGAGGAGCATTATTGGTTGGACCCCCATAGGGCTTGGTTGGAGCAGACTGTTGAACAGGGCGAGGCGCCTGGAAAGATGGCCTCGGTGTGAACCTGGGTGGCAGGGCGGTGTTGGGTACCCACACGCGGCGCTTCTGAGGACCAGCACCGGATGAGGAACCCATGTCACGGCCATGCTTGCGTGTTGCGTCATAGTCAGTCTGACCAGTTTCAGCACTGATGGCTTTGTTGACAAGTTTCGAAAAAGATGTGCACTCATGCAGACGGAGGTCGCGGCGAAGCTCAGGACTAAGGCCCTTACGGAACCTTGCTTGCTTCTTGGCGTCAGTAGACACTTCCTCAGTTGCATATCGTGCGAGATTACCAAACTCCCTGCTATAGACATCCACAGAAAGTCGGCCTTGGGTGAAACTGCAAAATTCTTCGCGTTTACGGTCCATGAGACCCTCCGGAATGTGATGTTCACGGAAAGCCTCGCTGAACTCAGCCCAAGTAGTGACATGGCCCGCTGGGCACATAGCTCCATAATTCTCCCACAATAGACTGGCGGGGCCTTCAAGATGATATGCAGCAAAGGTGACCTTGTCAGCCTCCGCTACCAGCGCGGAACGCAGTTTGTGAGAGATACTGCGAAGCCAGTCATCAGCGTTGAGAGGCTCGACGGAGTGGTGGAACGTGGGTGGATGCAATTTGATAAAATCACTGAGTGACACCACGTTAGCCCTCTGATGGTGTGTTGTATTCTGTTCAATACGCTCCAACAAACGGTTGGTCTCCCGCTTGTTTCTCTCAGCTTCCATCATAACCTCGGCTAGTGAAGGAGGATGAGGCAGATTTTCATTCCTACCCTCACTGCCTTCGGCCTGCTCTTGAGAAGCAGGGTTAGCGCGCGTGTTGACCATCCTAGGTAACAAGACAATGATTTAGTCAGAACGATAAAATTCCGACATAGGATACAGAATGTAAGGAATAATTCGGAATGCAAGATGATCATCCGTATGACATGGTAAATACAGAAACTGCTTCTTTATTCCATCGTCATACACACCATACAGGGTTTAGTACAAGACCAAACAAAGTACTATTATGGTGAAAAAGGATTACATCTCATCGGAGGCATTCCAAGCTCCTATACATTATTTTTCTACACCTCCGGAAGGAGTACAAACTAGGTCATATCCCACGAGTCACGCGGGACGATAGAAGACACAGCTAGTGCGAACTAGTGATACTACCACTAGCTCAGACCGATCCGTAGTAGTCTTCGTAGAAGTCACCTCCATAGCCTGGAAGCTCAACATGATCATCCGGAAACAGACGATCTCGCGGAGCTTGTGGACCATAGGGGCTAGGATGAGGCCTTGGACCAACAAACGGTGGCCTGCGGGGACCGCGAGGTGGGGTGATGCCTCCTACATCACGCCAAACCATCATGTCTGGCAGAGCAGATCTCACAGGATAGAGATCGCGCATATCTGAGAATCCAGCTTGCACCGCCGGTGCGAACCGAGTCAAAGTGGCCCAGTGGTCAGCACGGGTATTGAAGAGCTCTAACCTCAAGGCCCGATTTTCACGGTCCTTATCCTCGAGCATCTCAGCAGTGGTGCGAGTCCGTGAATCCTCCTGAGTGGGGTCAGCATAAATAGCCTGGAGATACCCTTGTGCTCCCGGAAGTGATCCTGGCATATACCGGAAATCAGAGTCCCGAAATAGACCAGATCTGACTCGCATAATGGTCATCATAGAGTAGGCGGCGTCCTGCACAGCCATCTCAATCGTAACCCCGAGTCCATAGGAGCAGTGAAGAGGCTCGGTGGATCCAGGATAAGATGGAAATATCCTGACAGTGCAGAGATACTGGCTTTGATTAAAGTCTCGGAATTGCTCTTCGACCGTGTACTCAGGATACCAGCGGTATCCAGCCTCAGTCATTACCCTGACCAACTTGGCAGTATGGCCGGGTACATCTAGGCATCGAGTCAGGCGAACCACTTGATTGAGGTCGCGAGTGGCCATCTGAAAGCACAATCATAATGCAAGGGCATTAGAATTTCTAGCAAAATTTCGGCAGCATAACAGCTGTAAATGCTCAAGAAGGATTTTGAGACATTTGACAAAGGATTTCGTACACACTCAACATCATCATGTCAAAGTTATGAAACCATTCTAACAACATAATGTGGTAGTAGAACTGGACTAGGCTTGTATCCCTCAAACTTATAAGGTACTACTGATTAGTAACTCGTGATCCTGATAGAGAGAACAGATCCTAATTCCTTAACCCCCGGTGGAAGAATGGACTGACTCAGATCAGAAAGTCATAAGGTATAAGGAGTAAAAAGAGCCTTACGTTCCAACCCACAAACAATTTCCCTACATATAGCTAAAGAATTTCTAGACTCAACATCGACCAGTTTGGCTTGAAGAACCTACAGGCAGTCCGGCTCTGATACCAACGCTGTCAGGACCCCGACTCGATGTCACATCGATCTAGCTGGTAACACCTCATATCACTTTGCGGCCTCACGCACGGTATTCCCACGGGTGTCGTCTTACCTTTTCCCGGGACCGTTTGCGCCTTTTGGCTCACGTATATGATAGTGTCGCTAGCATCCATATGATAAAGAGCCCGGGCTGACATGACTAGTCGTAAACCCAAAGTGGCACAGACTTACAGGGACAGGCATCCATGACCCAGCTTCGAACGTGTCGGTCATCAGCAAGTGGGTCCGGGCTGTAGCACTGGGCTAGCAGGACTCCGGTAAACCGGGTTGTAGCGGGCTAACAGGACTCCGGTACTCAAAGCGTGACATTTCCCCGAAGGGACAGACACAGGAACGAAGAAGGACACATGCCGGCCAGCCTAAGTGTTCCAGAGCAGTAGCAAGCTACCATGGCTCAGCGGTAACACTAGGAGACATTTCCCGGTAAGAGAGGCTACTAAAGATAAACAACTAGATAGTCAGATCCCACACATACCAAGCATTTCAATCATACACACAATATGATCGATATGTGCAAATACAACGAAGCATCACAACATGACTCTATGACACAAGTACTTTATTTAAGGCTCAGGGAGCCATACATATCATACACACAGGTACGGGTCTCACGACCCAACATACAAATCATACAGTCATACAAGCCAACAGCGGAAGTACTTTGTCTGGGTACAGACAACTAGTAAAATAAAAGAGGCTTGGAAAGCCTAGCTATACTACGTGGTCCATCACAAGCTCAGGGTCACCACCTGGGTCTTTAGCCTACTCGTTGATGTCAACGTCTACATAGAACCCATCAGAAGGGGTTGCAGCGTCTTCTGTAAAAAATGTAGATTATAGCAACATGAGTACAAAGGTACTCAGCAAGACTTACATCAGATCCTACATACATGCATAGTATCAAGAAGGGTCGGTGGAGTTATTGCAGCAAGCCAGCTTTGACTCTTGGCTAGACTATCCTACGATACTCCAACTTGAAATAGTTTTGCGCACACGAGTCCACTACTCACCACTTCAATACACTACCGAGGATCCACCTCCGTCTTCCTACGGAAGAGCCATCCTCGGCACTCACACTTATCTTGAGGCTTTTAACAGTTTCCATTTACTTGTCTATGAACTGTATAGGCAACCAAGTAGTCCTTTACCGCGGACGCGGCTATTCGAATAGATCATGATAACCCTGCAGGGGTGTACTTCTTCATACACGCTCTCACCTCTTACCGTCGCTTACACGACATGTACTCGGCAACCTTCAAGCGGAAGCCCAACGTGGGTGTCGGCCACGACCTACCTAATCACCTAAGCCTCCAGTCCAGGTTTATCGCCTATTCAGGTTCCATCCGCAGGGAGTCCGGCCGAGGTTTCCCATACGGCCCCGAACGATGTGAACAGGGTTCCCGAGATACCTAACGGGTATTCGGTACACCGTGCCACGTACCTACCGCATCACAGCCCACCCTTACGGTCAGCGCTGTCCACGGCCTCCAGTAGGCTACAAACACCAGAAACTACTTGCAACTCCTGGACGGAGAACTAGGGTGAATAAGAAGTCGAGAGGGTCCATTGGTTTCGGGCCCAATGCATGGTAGTAGCTGATTCTTAAATCACACATACAGATCTCAGTGCTTAAGGTCGGCTTCAATGAAACAACCCACCATGTACTCCTACATGGCCTCTCATCGATACCTTTACCAAATCGTGTTCACCACACCACTCTCATTACCGACATAATCATTTCACTCTAGCCCATCACCCAGATGAACCAGACCTGACACGACTCTAAGCATAGCAGGCATAGCAAGGTAGGAACAACACATACATATGGCTCAATCAACTCCTACACATGCTAGTGGGTTTCATCTAGTTACTGTGGCAATGACAGGTCATGCAGAGGAAATGGGTTTAACTACCGTAGCACACAGCAGTTTGAAACGCGTTGTCTTAATGCAGTAAAAGAGAGCAGGAGCGAGAACATGGGATTGTATCGATATGATCAATGGTTGGTTGCTTGCCTGATGGTTCGATGCACGGATACGGTTCTTCGTTAGGGTAATCACGGTACTCCTCGGAGGCAGAACCTGTCGCAAAGGACATCGATACACAACATCACCAAACAATGTGCAACAATATGATGCATGCATGAAACATGGCAATATGAGTGTGTTGGGCTAATGCAACTAAAACCAGAAGGATTTGAGCAAATTTGAATCAAGGACTCAAATTTCAAATTCAAATATGGCCTTTTAAAGTGCTTTTCCTTGTTCTGCTTTAAACATCAATTTAACTTGTTTGATCATGCATGAAAATAGTACAGATGGATAGATTGGATTTTTCTGATCATTTTTCATATATAATTTGTCCAATTTGGAGTTACAGAATAAAAGTTATGAATTTTTGAAGTTTAGATAATATTCTGGAATTTCCTGATTTAAATTAAATCCAGAAATTATAATTATTGCGCCAGCATGATGTCAGCATGACGTCAGTGGTCAACTGCGGCTGGCTGAAGTCAAACCTGACGTGTGGGGGCCACACGTCAGTGACAGGGGGGTTTAACAGGTTTAAATTAATCCTAATTACCCATTAGTGGCGTTGGGGCCCACTAGTCAGTGTCAGGGGGGGTTGACTAACGGTAATTAGTACTAACTAACCACCTGTCCGACAGGGCCCACGCGTCAGTGACCCTGGGGGGGTCAAACCTTAGGTCGGACAGGTCAAACCCGCGGGCGGTTAGTCGCCGGCGAGGTCCGCGGCGTGCAGGGGCCTCGGGTTTCCTCTGTGGTGCTCCAAACGGCGTGCGGCTAGGTGCGTTGGATAGCTAGCTCGACGGCGCGTCGGACGGTGGCCGTGGCTGGCCCTGGGGTGGCCGGAGTCGACGGCGGCGAGCTCGACTGCGGCTGCCGGAGTTCGGGCGCGGTCGGAATCGACGTTGCAGGGGGTTTGGGGAGGCGTTAGTGCGTGCTGCGTGCTCCTGGTGAGGTGGGGAGCACGATAGTGCGCTCGGTTGGGTGCTACGGTGACCGTGGCCACGACGGCGACATCGCCGGCGGCGTGGAGCTCTCGGCCAAGGTGGGGCTAGGGCCTAGAGGTTGAAAGAGACCAGGGGAGAAGGGGGAAACGATCCGGGGGCTCACCGCGGTTGCAGTGGGCGTCGAAGCGGGCTCGGAGACGCGCTGGAGACGGCGAATTCGACGGCGATGATGGTCGGAGCCCGAAGAGGGGAACGGCGACGTGGCGGCGATGCAGGGCTTCCGGGGAGCTGTGGAGCGGTGGGGAGGAAGAGGGGGTCGTGGCGGAGCTTCTGAGCTAGTCGGGGGAGCGAGGGGTGGCCGGAGACGGCTGCTGTGGCGAACTGCGGCGACGGTGGTGTTCGGCCGTGAGAGAGAGAGAGCGAGGGAGAGGAGGGGAGAGCCGGGGCGAGTGAGAGAGAGCAGGGGGGAGGCGTGGCGTCGTCCAGGGGCATCGAGGCGAGGAGGGGAGGGCAGGCAGGCAGGGAGAGAGGTGGCGTGGCGCGGTGGCGCGCGCGCGCGCCGGCCACACTCCCC
>NC_057803.1:552723538-552735028 GCF_018294505.1 Triticum aestivum | reverse complement strand
GGGGAGCGAGGGGTGGCCGGAGACGGCTGCTGTGGCGAACGGCGGCGACGGTGGTGTTCGGCCGTGAGAGAGAGAGAGCGAGGGAGAGGAGGGGAGAGCCGGGGCGAGTGAGAGAGAGCAGGGGGGAGGCGTGGCGTCGTCCAGGGGCATCGAGGCGAGGAGGGGAGGGCAGGCAGGCAGGGAGAGAGGTGGCGTGGCGCGGTGGCGCGCGCGCGCGCCGGCCACACTCCCCTCCCTCTGTCGGGACGAAGACGACAGAGGAGGGAGGTGGGCTGGGCCGGCTGCTGGCTGGGCCGCACAGGGAGGAGCCCAGGTAAGCTTCTCCCTTTATTTTTTTTCTGTTTTCTAATTTCTGACATTTGTTTTGATTTAAATAATATATTAAATCATTTATTTAACTTATGCCAATTTTTGCAGGGGCTAGATATATTATTCCAGAGCTCCTTTATAATTGGCATAATATTTGGACATATATTAATATATATAGAAATATATTTCCAATGCAAATATTTATGCATTAATTCCAAATGCCCCTAATAAATGTCCATGAGTCACTAAAAATATTGGTTTGATTTTTATCTCTGTCCAATATTTCCAGAGAGCAACATGAGCATTTTCTTGGACCCTTTTGGAGAAATTTTTATTTGGGTCATTTTTAAAATGATTCTGAGGGTTTCACAGATCCCCATTTCAAGTTTCTGATGAAAGAGTAAACATGATGCAACACTCTAATGCATGACTAGCTAGGGTGTGACAACTACCTTCGTAATGCATAGTATCATAAGTTAGTATCTTACGTTGCCTTATTAATTGTCATGCATCACACAAAGTAGTACAACATTTAATATGATACGGTATCATGATATGATACCACATCCTCTCTTTCCATATTTAATTGTGTGCCACATCATCCAGAAAGTCTAGTTGGCATGCATGATACCGCTTATGATAATATCATTACAACCAGCCTAAACCGAAAAGGAGGGAGTATGATACTAGCTAGTCTATGATATACTAGCTACCTCACTAAGAGCATGGTTAATAATACAACCAACGGTGGGATATAAGACGTTGCCATGTCATATACGGCTGTAACGCCCCGAGACCGATGTGCCAGGTGTCTTCCAGTTATTCGCCGTTGTTGCCATGTCATTGCTTGCGTGTCATGCATCTCATATCATGTCATCATGTGCATTTCATTTGCATACATGTTCGTCTCATGCATCCGAGCTTTTTCCCCGTTGTCCGTTTTGCAATCCGGCGCTCCTATGTCACCCAGTGTCCCTTTCTACCTCTTTTCGTGTGCGAGTGTTAAACGTTTTTGGATTGGATCGAGACTTGCTATGCGGCCTTGGTTTACTACCGGTAGACCGCCTGTCAAGTTTCGTACCGTTTGGACTTCGTTTGATACTCCAACGGTTAACCGAGGGACCGAGAAGGCCTCGTGTGTGTTGCAGCCCGACACCCCTCCAATTTGGCCCAAAACCCACCAAAACCCTCTCCATCATCTAGAGTGTTCGATCACGGTCGCGTGGCCGAAAACCGCACCTCATTTGGACTCTCCTAGCTCCCTCTACCTATATAAACACCTCCCCCTCCGAAATTTGCGGTGAAACCCTAGCCCCTCCCTCTCCTCGCGCGCCGGACAAAAACCTCACTGGCGGACACGTCCGTTTTGTCCCGCCGCCGCCATGTGGCGGTCTCCTATTCGTCCACCCGGGTGCCCACTTCGCCGGATCCGCCGGGCCCAAAGAGCCCATCGCCGGCCCCCGTCGCCCGAGCGCCCGGCGCCCCGTCGCACGCCGCCCGCGTCGTCCCGCTCCGCCACCGCAACGGTTGCCGCCCTTGCAGTGCCTCTCGCCGGCGGGCTCGTCCTCCACCCGCTCCGGCGACGCCGACCCAACTCCGGCGCCGACCTCACCGCGCCGCCTCATCGTCCCTCCTCCACTCCGGCAAGACCTCCTCCTCCACGCCGGCGTCCGCTCTGGTGAGAGACCCGGCCGCCCACGCAACGACTCCGGCGGACTCCGGCGCCGAGCTGCTACAGTGCGTGTACACCTGATCTAGATCCAGTCCGGTTGCTACAGTAAACCCTAACAGGTTGACTTTTTTGTCAAACTCCCAGATATTTTTACCATATTTCATCATGCCGCAACTTTGGATCCGTAGCTCCGTTTTGCGTGTGCAGCATATCAAAATGTTCGCCCCTGAGAATACATAATTTCATCTCATTGCATCATTTTCATTTGAGTTCATATTGATGCCCGAAATGCTGTTGGAAGAGAGATATTTGAGTTAGTTGTCAGATCTGCTGCACCAAATAGCTATTTCTCATTTTTGCCATGATTATTGTGTGCATGATATGCTCCTGAGCTCTACATGTGTTTTGTTATATGCCATGCCATCTTTCCAGAGGTGCTATCCATGTATTTTTGTGATATGTGTGTTGACTAGCACAAGATTTCAAAGTAGTGCATTCGTTAATGCTGATTTCAGGGACTTAGAATTTCACTAAGTCCTTGATCTGTTTTTATCAATATGCCATATGTTCATGTTGTTTTCCTAGTGATCCGTGCCTCTTTTGAGGATGATCAGTAAGGATGACTTGTTAATATTGTGGTGCTCTATCCATCCATGTCTTTGTTTTCATTTATGGAGCACCCTAGCTTGAGTCAATCGAGCTCTACTTTTGCTATTTCGTGAATCCTGGCAGATTGTCTACTTGTTAGCGATTTTGCCGAGGATGTTGTTGTTGATCCGTGCATGCTATGTTGTTGTTCTTGCCTTGCCTAGCTCCTATGATATGTATTCTTGATGGGTGTATGCTTAGTTTGTCATGCCTTGCTCTGTAGTGAGTACATCGAGCTCGTAAACATGCCTACTCGTTAACATATTTGCATGCTCCAGTTTTTCTGTAAGTCTGTAACCTGATTATGTTTTTGCCATGTTCACATGCTTGCAATTGTATTTTCTGATCCCTTTTGGCTCAAGGTCACTAAGGGACTGTTGTTAAGCTCTTTGAGTAGCTCCATGTCATGCCTTGTTTTGCCATGATAAGTTCTTGTAGCATGTAGTTTTCGTGCTCCAAAGTTTGCTACCTCATCTGAAATTCCAGGCTTGTGTTAATTTCACTATGTCTGAAACCTGTTTATCATTTGCTCTTTTACCATGCTTGTTTGAACCTGTTGATGGATGAATTAGCCGTAGCTCAGTGTTCATCTTTTGTCAAGCATCTTGATTGTGCATCATCCATGTTTATGTGGTGGTCGTTTACTATGTTGTTTGCTTCTTTCTGGTGTTGCTTCTTCGGGTTGGTTCTGATAACGTCGCGTTTGTGAGGACCCGTTTGACTACGCCTGTTTGTCTTCTCCATGGACTCGTTCTTCTTCCTTGCGGGATCTCAGGCATGATGACCATACCCTCGAAATCACTTCTATCTTTGCTTGCTAGTTGCTCGCTCTTTTGCTATGCCTATACTGCGATACCTACCACTTGCTTATCATGCCTCCCATATTGTTAAGCCAATCCTCTAACCCACCTTGTCCTAGCAAACCGTTGTTTGGCTATGTTACCGCTTTGCTCAACCCCTCTTATAGCGTTGTTAGTTGCAGGTGAAGATTGAAGTTTGTTCCTTGTTGGAACATGGAGATCGTTCCTTGTTGGAACATGTTTACTTATTGGGATATCACAATATCTCTTATTTAATTAATGCATCTATATACTTGGTAAAGGGTGGAAGGCTCGGCCTTATGCCTAGTGTTTTGTTCCACTCTTGCCGCCCTAGTTTCTGTCATATCGGTGTTATGTTCCCGGATTTTGCGTTCCTTACGCGGTTGGGTTATAATGGGGACCCCTTGACAGTTCGCCTTGAATAAAACTCCTCCAGCAAGGCCCAACCTTGGTTTTACCATTCTTCACCTAGCCTTTTTCCCTTGGGAGTCACGCATCCCAAGGGTCATCTATATTTTAACCCCCCCGGCCAGTGCTTGTCTAAGTGTTGGTCCAAACTAGAGCCACTTGCGGCGCCACCTCGGGGAAACTTGAGGGCTGGTTTTAGTTGTACGTAGTGTTCATCCGGTGTTGCCCTGAGAACGAGATATGTCCAGCTCCTATCAGGATGTCGGCGCATCGGGCGGTCTTGCTGGACTTGTTTTACCATTGTCAAGGATGTCTTGTAACTGGGATTCCGAGTCTGATCGGGCCTTCCCGCTAGAAGGAATATCCTTCGTTGACCGTGAGAGCTTGTGATGGGCTAAGTTGGGACTCCCCTGCAGGGATTTGAACTTTCGAAAGCCGTGCCCGCGGTTATGGGCAGATGGGAATTTGTTAATGTCCGGTTGTAGAAAACCTGAAGTTGACCTTAATTAAAATACATCAACCGCGTGTGTAACCGTGATGGTCTCTTTCCGGCGGAGTCCGAGAAGTGAACACGGTGTTGGAGTTATGCTTGACGTAGGTTGTTCTAGGATCACTTCTTGATCATATTTTTATCGACCGTGCTTTGCCTTCTCTTCTCGTTCTCATTTGCGTATGTTAGCCACCATATATGCTAGTCGCTTGCTGCAGCTCCACCTCATACCTTTACCTTACCTATAAGCTTAAATAGTCTTGATCGCGGGGGTGTGAGATTGCTGAGTCCCCGTGACACACAGATACTTCCAAAACCAGCTTGCAGGTGCCGTTGAACCATGCAGGTGCCGTTGAACCATGCAGATGACGTAACCAAGCTCAAGGAGGAGCTCGATGAAGATCTTGCTCTTTGTGTTGTTTCGTTCTAGTTGATCAGTAGTGGAGCCCAGTTGGGGTCGATCGGGGACCGTGTCGCATTTGGGGTTCTTCTTTTATTTTGGTTCCATAGTCGGACCTTGATTGTATTTGGATGTTGTAATGCTTTATTCATGTAATTGTGTGAAGTGGCGATTGTAAGCCAACTATGTATCTCTTTCCCTTATGTATTACATGGGTTGTTTGCGAAGATTACCTCACTTGCGACATTGCTTTCAATGCGGTTATGCCTCTAAGTCGTGCTTCGACACGTGGGAGATATAGCCGCATCGAGGGTGTTACAAGTTGGTATCAGAGCCTTCCCTGACCTTAGGAGCCCCCCTGCTTGATCGTATTAGCTGTCGTTGTTGAGTCTAGAAAAATGTTTTGAGTCTTTTACGAATTATATATATCGGAGAGTTTAGGAATTCTTTTTACTCCCCAGTCCCTTCGTCGCTCTGGTGAGGCATCCTGACGTAGAGTTTTGACTCTTCTCTTCTCAAATTTTCATGAAATTTTTTTTAGGATCACGCGGGTATCTTGGAATTGTTCCGATGGTTTTGTGACGAGAACATTGTTCTTGGTGCCACCTGTCATTTAGGGGTTGTGGCAGTGTCCTGGGGAGTTGAGCTCCGAGGTGTTGTCGTCACAATTTTATCGTTGCAGTTCTGGAATACATGAGTTTAGTTTCGCCGACATCGAAAATCTCTTTTATGCAGTTGTTGGTGACATAACCTCGACGCCACCCAGTACTGGGGCGGGAGTTCGGGAGTATTGCCATAACTCATATAACGGATGCTTTTCGAAGGTTTGGGTAGACGATTTCCAAAGGTTTCTTGGTTATGTGTTGAAGGACGGATACAGCTGGATGTAGGATTTGCTAATTTTGGGTGAGATATTATGCTTCCCCTGTATCCCCAACACCTGATTGCATAACCGGGAAAATTTTGGGAGTTTATAAGTGGGAATTCAAGTAGCTCCAAGGATATATTTCCGACAGATGTATGATATGAAATTGGGGTTCGACATCTAGTGGTCCGCCTATCCACGGTTGGTTTTACAGTGGTCTCGTTGTGTCTTAAAGAGTCCTTGGCTATGCCGACTCGGGGACGCTTCGTATGTCATGTGCACTACCTTGTACATGATGGTGCTATACGATCGAGCTCGTGTAGGCCCCACCATGAAAACTTCGGACGAAATCTCTATCATATGTTTGTTCCGGCTTATTCTGCAAGCCAATCCTGTGCTTTTGTTTTGAGTTGTGGTATTCGAGTTGCTTCGAAGTCAAATGTTGATTCCATACCTTTTCCTAAGTGGTGTTCTCATATTTCTATGTGGATACTAATCCTTCTCGATCATCGAGTCTGTCGTGTCAATCCTTTTTCACTGGTGTGTTTCTCTTCTAGTGGTTCTGATCATTTCAACATAAGCAAAATCAAGTATCAGTTCTTCTCAACGTTGGTTGTTTTCATCCATCCCAAGTTGCCTTTGTTTTTCCCACCCTCCCGCCCTTGTTTCTTCAAGGACCCAGATTTCTTATTCAAGTATCCATTTTATTGATGGAAGTCTCTCCATTCCTTTTCCGTCAATGTTCTTATCCGGTGATTCTCAGGAAGATTCTAATGGAGCTTCAAGTTCGTCATTCTTCATTCTTTTTCTTCTCCGGTGGATTCTATTCAAGCTTTTGGTGTTGATCATACCCTTTTCCTCATTTCAATGCTTTCTCATGCCGGTGCAATTCTTAATCATTCACCTCTCGCTATTCAGTTGTTCTGGAGTGCTGAAGATATCTCAGAAGGCTCGTCTTTTCTTTCAAGATCCGTTCAAACCTAATCCGAGGTTGTTATCTCATTCAAGCCATTTTAAATCAACCGACGCAATCTCCCTTTCAAGTAATCATTATACGGTGTTTTTCTTTTGAGTGGGCCCTAACCCACAGGTCTTTTCCCAGGATCTTACCTGGCTCTTCTAATTTTTCCCGGAGTTACTCCCAAATTCTTTTCCAAGTTTGACGTAAGAATGAATTTTTCATCAGTCAAATGTTTTTTCTCCAAGATCTTTCAAATTCTTTTCATCTTTGGCTCAACCTCTCCTCTTTTCTTCATTCCGGAGTGTCTAAATAATTCATGGTGGTGCTTCTCGTCGTGATTCTCGGATTTTGAAGACCGAAGAAGTGTTTCTCTTTAATCTTGCTCCATTCTCTTCAAGATTCGTGATTCTAGCTTGTTGCCATCCTCTCGTAATTGTTTTGATCGTGAGAATTCTTTTCACCTATCCGGAGCAACTCATGAGTCTTCTCAGTTTGATTATCCGGAGTCCATCATTTCAGGTTTTTCATTCTTAGCTTCCAGTTATCATTTTCCAATCTTATCGGTGCATCATTCAACATTCTCTAATCAGTTTGTGATCCCTTCATTCACTTGTATCTAAATTCTCTCAAGTATCCTCATTCATTTCATAATTCTTCCTAGTGTTCCTTTATTTTTCCTTCGGTCATTTTAATTCTTACGGTGGTTCGTGCAAGAGTTCTCGTCATTCGTTATCATATCAATTCATTCGTTGTTCCAATCCTACATGTGGTTCGTTGAAGACGTTCTCAAGTTTTGATATATCTCTTTTAATCCTTTCTACGAGAATAAGTGGTATGCCAAATCCATTGATTCTCATCAATTTAATTGGTGAAGGACAAGCATAATGTAATTCTTATTCTTGTTTCATACAAGTGATTAATTCCTTATTCCGGAGGTGCATCATATCACATTCTGTATTCGAGATGCTTTATCTTTTCTTTCCCGGAGTTCCAAGCTCTAACTATCACGGAGATCCATGTAAATCATTGCAAGGGTTCACCTTGTGTTTTCAATTTCTTTTTCTTGTTATTCTTTTCTTACCGGAGTTTCTTCATGGAGGCTATACATGATGGTTCATCAAGGATGTATTCCCTTCTCGAAGCGTTCATCAAGATTCTTTTCTAAGGAACTCAAGCATTCTTCTTCTTTGCTATTCGGAGTGCAATTCTTTCTTCCGTATCATTGGAGGTGGTATTATGTCATTCTTGATAATTTCAGCTCATGTTTTCATGATTCACAAGTTATCAAGTATGAGATATTTTAAATCCATCAACCTCTTCGTTGGACTTATCTTGGGTTATATTTCACTAAAAGCCTTCCCTAAGGATTGTTGCTATCTATGGTGCTCATAATTGACCCAAGTTCTTCATTTGTCCTTCCGGTGAATAGTTTCTCGTCTCCTTGTCATATAAACCCAATCAAATCTTTTCCGTGGGTGGTAAGTTGTCACCTCATAATGTTGAGATGCCTTCTATAAGCCCACTTCAAGTTTGTCCTTCCATTGTTGGTGTTCCAACAACTCCGTTCGACCCTTCTCCTAAAGATGCCTTTTCAAGCTCTTTTGTGGCACTAGTTGGCATTTTCTTCTCATTTCTCCTATTTCAATTATCTATCTTCTATTCCTCCGTTCCGAAGGCATTGTGATGTTGCTCTCCTCAACCCATCTTCTCGGATTGTCAGGACCATGTTCTGTTCGTGCTTATCCTTTTAACTGGAGTGTTCTGCCATTTTTGCTCAAGTTCTTTTCACCTTATCAAGCCTTGCATCTCGTTTCAACCGGAGTGCTGCCCGAAGTTGTTCTTCCTTGTTCCTCTTTGCTAACGGAGTGCTTTCAACTTCGTTCATCTCCGTTGTATTCTTTTCTCGTAATGGCTTAACCTTTTCAAGGTTCTTTGGTTTCACTCATTTGTCAAAGGAGCAACTTAGTTTTACCTCTCCTCTTTCTCTTCCGTTGTTCCTCCGGTGCCATTCTAGATCTCGGGACGAGATCCTCTCGTAGTGGTGGAGTGTTGTAACGCCCCAAGACCGATGTGCCATGTGTCTTCCAGTTATTCGCTGTTGTTGCCATGTCATTGCTTGCATGTCATGCATCTCATATCATGTCATCATGTGCATTTCATTTGCATACATGTTCGTCTCATGCATCCGAGCTTTTTCCCTGTTGTCTGTTTTGCAATCTGGCGCTCCTATGTCACCCGGTGTCCCTTTCTACCTCTTTTCGTGTGCCGGTGTTAAACGTTTTCGGAGTGGACCGAGACTTGCCATGCGGCCTTGGTTTACTACCGGTAGACCGCCTGTCAAGTTTCGTACCGTTTGGACTTCGTTTGATACTCCAACGGTTAACCGAGGGACCGAGAAGGCCTCGTGTGCGTTGCAGCCCAACACCCCTCCAATTTGGCCCAAAACCCACCAAAACCCTCTCCATCATCTAGAGTGTTCGATCACGATCGCGTGGCCGAAAACCGCACCTCATTTGGACTCTCCTAGCTCCCTCTACCTATATAAACACCTCCCCCTCCGAAATTCACGGTGAAACCCTAGCCCCTCCCTCTCCTCGTGCGCCGGACAAACACCTCGCCGGCGGACACGTCCGTTTCGCCCCGCCGCCGCCATGTGGCGGTCTCCTATTCGTCCACCCGGGTGCCCACTTCGCCGGATCCGCCGGGCCGAGAGAGCCCATCGCCAGCCCCCGAAGCCCGTCTCTGCCCGCCGTCGCCCGAGCGCCTAGCGCCCCGCCGTGTGCCGCCTGCGTCGTCCCGCTCCGCCACCGCGACAGTCGCCACCCTTGCCACGCCTCTCTCCGGCGGGCTCGTCCTCCGCCCGCTCCGGCGACGCCGACCCAACTCCGGCGCCGACCCCACCGCGCCGCCTCGCCGTCCCTCCTCCACTCCGGCAAGACCTCCTCCTCCACGCCGGTGCCGGTGAGAGACCCGGCCGCCCACGCGACGACTCCGGCGGACTCCGGCGCCGAGCTGCTACAGTGCGCGTGCGCCCGATCTAGATCCAGTCCGGTTGCTATAGTAAACCCTAACCGCTTGACTTTTTCGTCAAACTCCCATATATTTTTAGCATATTTCATCATGCCGCAACTTTGGTTCTGTAGCTCCGTTTTGCGCGTGCAGCATATCAAAATGTTCGCCTCTGAGAGTATATAATTTCATCTTATTGCATCATTTTCATTTGAGTTCATATTGATGCCCGAAATGCTGTTGGAAGAGAGATATTTGAGTTAGTTGTCAGATCTGCTGCACCAAATAGCTATTTGTCATTTTTGCCATGATTATTGTGTGCATGATATGCTCCTGATCTCTACATGTGTTTTGTTATATGCCATGCCATCTTTCCAGAGGTGCTATCCATGTATTTTTGTGATATGTGTGTTGACTAGCACAAGCTTGCAAAGTAGTGCATTCGTTAATGCTGATTTCAGGGACTTCGAATTTCACTAAGTCCTTGATCTGTTTTTATCAATATGCCATATGTTCATGTTGTTTTCCTAGTGATCCGTGCCTCTTTTGAGGATGATCAGTAAGGATGATTTGTTAATATTGTGGTGCTCTATCCATCCATGTCTTTATTTGCATTTATGGAGCACCCTAGCTTGAGTCAATCGAGCTCTACTTTTGCTATTTCATGAATCCTGGCAGATTGTCTACTTGTTAGTGATTTTGCCGAGGATGTTTTTGTTGATCAGTGCATGCTATGTTGTTGTTCTTGCCATGCCTAGCTCCGATGATATGTATTCTTGATGGGTGTATGCTTAGTTTTTCATGCCTTGCTCTGTAGTGAGTGCATCGAGCTCGTAAACATGCCTACTCGTTAACATATTTGCATGCTCTAGTTTTTCTCTAAGTCTGTAACCTGATTATGTTTTTGCCATGTTCACATGCTTGCAATTGTATTTTCTGATCCCTTTTGGCTCAAGGTCACTAAGGGACTGTTGTTAAGCTCTTTGAGTAGCTCCATGTCATGCCTTGTTTTTCCATGTTAAGTTCCTGTAGCATGTAGTTTTCGTGCTCCAAAGTGTGCTACCTAATCTGAAATTCCAGGCTTGTGTTAATTTCACTAAGTCTGAAACTTGTTTATCATTTGCTCTTTTACGATGCTTCTTTGAACCTGTTGATGGATGAATTAGCCGTAGCTCAGTGTTCATCTTTTGTCAAGCATCTTGATTGTGCATCTTGCCATGTTTATGTGGTGGTCGTTTACTATGTTGTGTGCTTCTTTCCGGTGTTGCTTCTTCGGGTTGGTTCCGATAACGTCGCGTTTGTGAGGACCCGTTTGACTACGTCTGTTTGTCTTCTCCATGGAGTCGTTCTTCTTCCTTGCGGGATCTCAGGCAAGATGACCATACCCTCGAAATCACTTCTATCTTTGCTTGCTAGTTGCTCGCTCTTTTGCTATGCCTATGCTGCGATACCTACCACTTGCTTATCATGCCTCCCATATTGTTAGGCCAAGCCTCTAACCCACCTTGTCCTAGCAAACCGTTGTTTGGCTATGTTACCGCTTTGCTCATCCCCTCTTATAGCGTTCTTAGTTGCAGGTGAAGATTGAAGTTTGTTCCTTGTTGGAACAGGGAGATCGTTCCTTGTTGGAACATGTTTACTTGTTCGGATATCACAATATCTCTTATTTAATTAATGCATCTATATACTTGGTAAAGGGTGGAAGGCTCGGCCTTATGCCTAGTGTTCTGTTCCACTCTTGTCGCCCTAGTTTCCGTCATATCGGTGTTATGTTCCCGGATTTTGCGTTCCTTACGCGGTTGGGTTATAATGGGGACCCCTTGACAGTTCGCCTTGAATAAAACTCCTCCAGCAAGGCCCAACCTTGGTTTTACCATTCGCCACCTAGCCTTTTTCCTTTGGGAGTC